>NC_061801.1:40150451-40450451 GCF_021462225.1 Girardinichthys multiradiatus | reverse complement strand
AAAGAGGATTGGGTGGCGGACGAAGGTGGAGACCTCAACGGCCCGATCCCCGGATGCTTAGGCTGGCTCTAGGGACGTAGAATGTCACCTCGCTGGGGGGGAAGGAGCCTGAGCTTGTGCGGGAGGTCGAGAGATATCGACTAGAAATAGTCGGGCTCGCCTCCACGCACAGCGTGGGCTCTGGAACCCATCTCCTTGAGAGGGGTTGGACTCTCTTCTACTCTGGAGTGGCCCACGGGGAGAGGCGGCGGGCTGGTGTGGGTTTGCTTGTTGCCCCCCAGCTCAGCCGTCTCATGTTGGGGTTTACCCCAGTGGATGAGAGGGTTGTATCCCTGCGCCATCGGGTTGAGGAGAGGTCTCTGACTATCATTTCAGCCTACGGGCCGAGTGGTAGTGCAGAGTACCCTGCCTTCTTGGCGTCCCTGTCGGGGGTGCTGGATAGTGCCCCTCCCGGGGACTCCATTATTCTGCTGGGGGACTTCAACGCCCACGTGGGGAACGACAGTGACACCTGGAGAGGCGTGATCGGGAGGAATGGCCTCCCCGATCTGAATCCGAGTGGTGTTTTGTTATTGGACGTCTGTGCTAGTCACGGATTGTCCATAACGAACACCATGTTCAAACATAAGGGTGTCCATCAGTGCACTTGGCACCAGGACACCCTAGGCAGGAGGTCGATGATCGACTTTGTTGTCGTATCATCAGACCTTCGGCCGCATGTTTTGGACACTCGGGTGAAGAGAGGGGCTGAGCTGTCCACTGATCATCACCTGGTGGTGAGTTGGATCCGCTGGAGGAGGAGAAAGCCGGACAGACTCGGCAGGCCCAAGCGCATAGTGAGGGTCTGCTGGGAACGCCTGGCGGAGCCCTCGGCCAGGGATGTATTCAACTCCCACCTCCGGGAGAGCTTCGACCAGATCCCGGGGGATGTTGGAGACATAGAGTCCGAGTGGACCATGTTCTCTGCATCTATTGTCGATGCTGCTGCCCATAGCTGCGGCCGTAAGGTCTGCGGTGCCTGTCGTGGCGGCAATCCCAGAACCCGGTGGTGGACACCGGCAGTAAGGGATGCTGTTAAGCTGAAGAAGGAGTCCTATCGGCTGTGGTTGGCTTGTGGGACTCCTGAGGCGGCTGACGGGTACCATGAGGCCAAGCGTGCTGCGGCCCGGGCTGTGGCAGAGGCAAAAACCCGGGCCTGGGAAGAGTTCGGTGAGGCCATGGAGAAGGACTACCGGTTGGCCTCGAAGCGATTCTGGCAAACCGTCCAGCGCCTCAGGAGTGGGAAGCAGTGCTTCGCCAACACTGTTTATAGTGGGGGCGGGAGACTGCTGACCTCGACTGAGGACATTATCGGGCGGTGGAAGGAGTACTTCGAGGATCTCCTCAATCCTGCCATCACGCATTCTGTGGTGGAAACAGAGGCTGGGTACTCGGGGTTGGACTCTTTCATCACCCAGGCTGAAGTCACCGAGGTGGTTAAAAAGCTCCGCGGTGGCAAGGCTTCAGGGGTGGATGAGATCCGCCCTGAGTACCTCAAGTGTCTGGATGTTGTAGGGCTGTCATGGTTGACACGCCTCTTCAACATTGCGTGGCGGTCGGGGACAGTGCCTCTGGACTGGCAGACTGGGGTGGTGGTCCCCCTACATAAGAAGGGTGACCGGAGGGTGTGTTCCAACTACAGGGGGATCACACTCCTCAGCCTCCCTGGTAAGGCCTACGCCAGGGTATTGGAGAGGAGAGTCCGACCGATAGTCGAACCTCGGCTTCAGGAGGAGCAGTGTGGTTTTCGTCCCAGCCGTGGAACACTGGACCAGCTCTATACCCTCTACAGGGTGCTCGAGGGTTCATGGGAGTTTGCCCAACCGGTTCACATGTGTTTTGTGGACCTGGAGAAGGCATTCGACTGTGTCCCTCGTGATGCCCTGTAGGGGGTGCTCCAGGAGTATGGAATCGGGGGCCCTTTATTAGGGGCCATCCGGTCCCTGTACGAGCGGAGCAGGAGTTTGGTCCGCATTGCCGGCACTAAGTCGGACCTGTTCCCAGTGCATGTTGGACTCTGGCAGGGCTGCCCTTTGTCGCCGGTCCTGGGTCTGGTTTGGGGACCAGAGGATTTCGTCTCTTCTTTTTGCAGATGACGTGGTCCTGCTGGCCCCCTCTAGCCAAGACCTACAGCATGCACTGGGGCAGTTCGCAACCGAGTGTGTAGCGGCTGGGATGAGGATCAGCTCCTCCAAGTCCGAGGCCATGGTACTCGACCGGAAAAGGGTGGCTTGTCCTCTTCAGGTTGGAGGGGAGTTCCTGCCTCAAGTGGAGGAGTTTAAGTATCTCGGGGTCTTGTCCACGAGTGAGGGAAGAATGGAGCGGGAGATCGACAGACGGATCGGTGCAGCTGCCACAGTAATGGGGGCGCTGTGCCGGTCCATTGTGGTGAAGAGAGAGCTGAGCCAAAAAGCAAAGCTCTCAATTTACTGGTCGGTCTACATTCCTACCCTCACCTATGGCCATGAACTTTGGGTCATGACCGAAAGAGCAAGATCACGGATACAAGCGGCTGAAATTAGCTTCCTCCGTAGGGTGGCCGGGCACTCCCTTAGAGATAGGGTGAGGAGCTCGGCCATCCGGGAGGAGCTCGGAGTAGAGCTGCTGCTCCTCCACATCGAGAGGAGCCAGTTGAGGTGGCTCGGGCATCTATACCGGATGCCTCCTGGACGCCTTCCTCGGGAGGTGTTCCAGGCACGTCCCACCGGGAGGAGGCCCAGGGGACGGCCCAGGACACGCTGGAGGGACTATGTCTCTCGGCTGGCCTGGGAACGCCTTGGGCTCCCCCTGGAGGAGCTGGAGGAGGTGTCTGGAGAGAGGGACGTCTGGGCGTCTCTGCTGAGTCTGCTGCCCCCGCGACCCGGTCCTGGATAAGCGGAAGACGACGAACGAACGAACCTGCAAAAGATTCCTGAGGCCTTTAAAACTCCCAGCCTGGTTCATTACTCAAAACCCCAATCATGGGTAAGACTGCCGACCTGACTGCTGTCCAGAAGGCCACTATTGACACCCTCAAGCAAGAGGGTAAGACACAGAAAGACATTTCTGAACGAATAGGCTGTTCCCAGAGTGCTGTATCAAGGCACCTCAGTGGGAAGTCTGTGGGAAGCAAAAAGTGTGGCAGAAAAACGCTGCACAACGAGAAGAGGTGACCGGACCCTGAGGAAGATTGTGGAGAAGGGCCGATTCCAGACCTTGGGGGACCTGCGGAAGCAGTGGACTGAGTCTGAAGTAGAAACATCCAGAACATCCAGAAGCAGCGGCAGAAGCGCCTGACCTGGGCTACAGAGAAGCAGCACTGGACTGTTGCTCAGTGGTCCAAAGTACTTTTTTCGGATGAAAGCAAATTCTGCATGTCATTCGGAAATCAAGGTGCCAGAGTCTGGAGGAAGACTGGGGAGAAGGAAATGCCAAAATGCCAGAAGTCCAGTGTCAAGTACCCACAGTCAGTGATGGTCTGGGGTGCCGTGTCAGCTGCTGGTGTTGGTCCACTGTGTTTTATCAAGGGCAGGGTCAATGCAGCTAGCTATCAGGAGATTTTGGAGCACTTCATGCTTCCATCTGCTGAAAAGCTTTATGGAGATGAAGATTTCATTTTTCAGCATAACTTGGCACCTGCTCACAGTGCCAAAACCACTGGTAAATGGTTTACTGACCATGGTATCACTGTGCTCAATTGGCCTGCCAACTCTCCTGACCTGAACCCCATAGAGAATCTGTGGGATATTGTGAAGAGAACGTTGAGAGACTCAAGACCCAACACTCTGGATGAGCTAAAGGCCGCTATCGAAGCATCCTGGGCCTCCATAAGACCTCAGCAGTGCCACAGGCTGATTGCCTCCATGCCACGCCGCATTGAAGCAGTAATTTCTGCAAAAGGATTTCCGACCAAGTATTGAGTGCATAACTGTACATGATTATTTGAAGGTTGACGTTTTTTGTATTAAAAACACTTTTCTTTTATTGGTCGGATGAAATATGCTAATTTTGTGAGATAGGAATTTTGGGTTTTTATGAGCTGTATGCCAAAATCATCCGTATTAAGACAATAAAAGACCTGAAATATTTCAGTTAGTGTGCAATGAATCTAAAATATATGAATGTTAAATTTTCATCATGACATTATGGAAAATAATAAACTTTATCACAATATGCTAATATTTTGAGAAGGACCTGTATGTTTTTAAATAAACATATGTCTATATATATGTTTTTAAATATACTTATTTCTTCATTTCATGTTTTCCTGTTGTTAATTATTGTTGTTGCTATCACCATATGATTTTTGTATATGCTTGTGATTGACTTTGCTGTGCTGAATGTTAATGTTTTTTGGGGGGGATAAAACTGTTGTAAAATAAATAAATAAATCAGAAACGTTTAGCTATTAGAATGTCATGTCTGTCATGTAATTTGTGCAAAAAGTATTAATTAAACTAGAATTACTCTGGAAGCTAGAATAATCAAAATTACAAGAAATAAAGGCTTGAACTATTTCACTCTATGTGTCATGATTCTATCTAAATGATGAGTTTCACTCTGAAATGAGGGATAAAAAATATTTAACTTATTTTTTGAGATGTATCTGTCGTCCTCTTCCACTGATCATTTCTGTCCTGTCCTGCTCCTGCTCTGGAAGATCCCAGAATGTTGAGACTTTAATTTTAAACAGTCTTCTACAAGTGGTTAAACCCTGAACCTCTGCTTCATACATAGTTTATAGTGACTGGAAGTGTTGTTTTATTTTTATTATTTGAGTCGCTGCATTTCTCAGCCAGAGTCACTACAGCTCACAGAGTTCAGGTGACAGAGTTTTGTTTGTATCACTGTGTTGCATTTTCAATTTTAGACTGAAAACAAAACTAAGCAAGATGAATAATTCATTAGGGATGTGTGTGTGTGTGTGTGTGTGTGTGTGTTCCTCTGCTAATCCCTTCAGTTTTGCTGCTGATTTTCTTTGTCAAGCGTGAGAGAGTAATTAATCAGATCTGAAATGAGATTCTGGAATTAAAAATGTGTGTGTGTGTAGCCTTAATGAATTCTGACAAGCGAATTATATCAGCTTCCTGCTCCTCTGTTCCTGGCTGCATCGTCTCCCAGTTTTCCGGTTTTGCCGTCTCTTTGTCGTCTATCTCTGTATCAAACAGACTGAATGATTTCTCTGCATTCTGACCACTTCCTGCTGTTTCTTTGCACCACCTGATTGACCGGTGTAATGAATGAAGTCTGGGCTGGCTGTGGCTCTGCTGAGAGAGTGTCTGAATGCAGCTCTTAATAAGAAGCACTGGATGAATTAGGAATGAATTGTGAAGCAGTATGTTGGGCCTGGTCAAGGTTAAACGGCTGTTCGTGGAGGATCCCTCCTTGTAAAGACAGTAAAAGTGTTTTTGACCTTCTATCTTGTTATGAATCCCCTCAGTGTTCAGCTCTAAAGCGTTAGCTGCTGATTCCACCTGCATCCTCAGATCTGCTAACTTATCACGGAAACATTCATGCCTCACTTAGAGCAGCATGTCGACCTGTGAAATGGCTTTTCCTTGAGAACATTGAAGAAACTCCAACCAATGTTCAAATAGTGGAGTCTTGATTGCAAGCAGTCCCAATCTGAGATTTCTGTCTTGTTTGTCCTGTTGGAATAGATAGAACTGGTATTTAATGCAGCTTTTGACATGTCAGAACAGTGTTAAAAAAAAACATTATTGTACATGAAGAAGAGAAGGAAGAACGTTGACCAAATGGTTAAACTTTTATCAGGTTAACAGGTCCAGAAGGGAAAGGCAGACATCCTTCCCAGACCAGTAGGTCTGCCCCAGGTTCTCTTCTATGTGAAAATCTCCAAAAAGCACCATCCTGATTGGATGATTGGTGTCAGCTGACTGATTTTGATGCAGAGGAGCAGCAGCTCTACTTCATGGGCCTCCTAGCCTCATCTATAAGGTTCTAATTCCTCTGAAGGACAGGACACTCCTTAAAGAAGCATGAGGACTTCTCACTACCTTCTACTACTTAAACAGATTAATCTTCTGATGTCCTGCTGGTGACCATCAGAGTGTTTAGTAGTTATGAGCTTTTTGTATTAGGGCAGTCATGAGGAGGACAGTCGCTGTAACACATGGTTTATTGGTTAATGAGTATGAAGCTGCCATTTTAAACTGGCTTTAGCATTCCTTATTAGCAGTTAGTGGTGCTAGCACACATTCTCTGTGTGAGTCCCAAACTTTTCAGCTTCCTACTGTCATGGCTTGTGTGCTGAGAGTAGGACCAAAATGCAGACAGGAGCTAGGCATGAGCATGATGGAGGTTTGATAATAGAAAATGAAAGGTTGCAGATATTGCACAAGGAGAACAGGACATGGAGCACAGGCAGAGTAATGGGAGGAACCAGCAAACAACAATGAGAACCAGTGAGTTTATTTACTGAGGGAAGAGTGGAGAAGAGCACTGAATGTAAGAAAGTTAATCTGAGGATTAGGATCATACTGAGGCATGGAAATTATCCAAGACAGTTTTCAGCCTGACAGGGAAACAGAAACTCAGAAATCAGTCAGAAACCCTTTCTGATCAGCAACATGATAAACGATACTAAGTCACATGGTAAAAATCCCTCTTCAGTTTGGATGCTGTTATAGAGTGGAGAATGCTCAAAGTCAGCCATTTTTAGTATTAACAAGGTGTCTAAAATGTTAGGAATAACCTTGCTTATTATTACTTATAGATGAGCTTTCACACACAGACCACAATGAATGTTAATGTTTTCACTTTTCTTAGAATAGGATAATAATCCTCAGTTACCTACAGTTTGACATGAAGTTTAGTGCACTGGGTTGATTGTTGTACATACTGTACTAGCGATGAGAATGCTGCAGCCACACTTAGATTCAGGGTTGGACACCTGCTATTACACTAACTCAATCAGATAGACACCAGAACAGCGACACATAATCTACTGATAAACACAGATACATCCCCTGCAGTGAGTAACAGACAGAAAAACCAAGTGAGACCTTCTTTCGGCACTGTTTCGTCACTTCAATCACCGAGCGGGTTAAGGACGAAAGCCACAGCGCTGATCTCTGTAACCATTCTTCTGCCTTACTTAGAATACAAGTGTTGAGCATATAGAACAGTTTGAGAGTCATTCATTTTAAGAGAAAGTGATTAAGCAGAGATGACGTTTTTGGGGAAAAGAATTCAGGGGCGATCTGAGGCGTCTGACCGCCAACGAGGTGCGGTAGCTCTGACAAAAATAAAAGTATAGGAAGTACAGAGGGTATAATACAGTCAATTTCAACATCTGTCTTCAGTTTGTTCAGGCTGCGAGAGAGTGTGAGAGAGCGAGACTTTCAGCAAATAACGGGAAGGCTGAACTGAATACAACCAAGTTGCTCCATTATCCCTGTTACATGTCTGGCAGACTGTGGTGGTGTTTTTCCCGCGCCAGTTTTTCTCCTCAGGTTCAGAAGGCCGACTGGTGCCAAATTATAATAAGCTCTGACTGGATGGAGAGGTTAAAAGGACCAACCAGGACTGCCTTATAAAGGAAGCTCACCTGTGGGGCTGGCCCCTCCTTCTTCTCCTGGCTTATGACTGTTTGGCACACCTGTCCTGCTTAGGAGCATGTTTGTTTCTTAAAGGTTTGTGGTGGGAGTTTGAGGACTAGGTAAGTTTGGGTACCCTGTACATTTTTCACACATAGGTACCTTTCTGATAGATACACTAGATAAATAGGTTGGTGCCACCTGTGTATGTTTTTGGAGATCAGGGTTTTTTATTTCTTTGTTTTCACTTAGAAACGGTCTTAGTAAGACCCTGTCTTGTTTTGCTTGTTTCTTTGATTTTGGTGTCTTTCTCCACACATTTACACCTATTTGTCACTTCTACAAGGACTCTGTCAAGTTACTGTTCCCCTTTCCATTCTGGGGGTCAGAACAATCCCTTTGTTTCCAACCTCTGTCAACGAACAAGTTTTGGGAATCAATTTGGTTGAAGATCTACGTTCTCTAGAGCAATGGTTTCCAAAGCTGGAGTTGGGAGCCCGCTTGGGGACGTAAATCATCAAATGTGGGTCAGAATTTAAACCAAATACCATAAATAAAAATGAAGCAGCATATTCATGCGTTGAACGGGATAAAAAAGCAGCATGAGTAAATGGAGCAATATTTTGGCTGTCTATGGCATCTGGTACCTTGGTGACCTTCCTTGAGAGGTGTTGACCCTGATGTTTAATGTCATGCTTGAGATAATCATCCAACACACAAAATTTGTTGAGGTCAAAACATAATCCAAATTCAGCCAACTTTTAGCTGTTGGACAGATGAACGCACATTTAAGTCTCCTTGATTTCTTTGGTATACAGAGGAGGTCCTGGTCCAGTCAATGACTACAAGGTCCCAGGTCCTCTGGCTACGAAACAAACCCAAATCATCACACCTCCATCTCCATGCTTGACAGTCAGATGAGGAATTGTACTAATATGCATAGCTGTTGCTGTGCATCAAGCTCAAACGTCTCTGCTTTGGTCTCATCTGTTCAAGGAACATCTGTCTAATGTTCATTGGACAGATGCCTAACCCTTCTGGACCGGTTGACCCCAAAAGTGGTTACTTTTTCCACCCAGTTCTAACACCACTTAGAACTGGGTGGAAACATCCTCTTTGTGTTTCCCATCACATGGTTATTGGTTATTTCCTCTTTATATTAGAATAATAAGGATTAAATATTCCACCTGGGAATATAGACTTTACAGATAGCAGTGCAGAACCGAGCCCGGCTCAGAACTGTTGTCCCTGCAGTAGGAGTCTGATAGAAGCTGTAATTATTTTTGAACAAACTACTCTGAAAGTTTTTTTAAATGCTCCTTGTTCTGCAGATGTTTGAGTATTTTAATTTCCCGTACCTACGTGAGCCTGTGATTTTCCTCAGTGTTTCAGTGATTTCCTGCTGGTCATTCTGGATCAGAACACAGAGTTTCTGTGTTTGTTCCGCTCTGCTGCAGGATGAGCAAGCTCTTTGCTGATCTTCTTCAAAACGAGTACAGAATGGATCTGTTGGCACTCTGTTCAGTACCTGACAGCCAATTAGCCCTGCTTTCCCCGTGGAAATCAAATAGACTGAACTGATGAGACCAGCGTCCCTGTCCGACTCTTTCAGGTTGGTTCTACTACAAAAAGAAGCAGATTCCTAATTAAAGTTTGGTTGTGGACAGGAAGCATGTCTGCTGTAACATTTCCACAAAATAAAAGTTTATGAAATAAGCTGCCTTTATAATGATGCACTTCTTTAAGCCTTTTTAGCTAAATAATGTTATTAATGAGTAATTCTTTCATGCACTGAAATGTTTAATATTTATTTTATTACTTACATTACCTCTCTTTGCCTTATAAGAACTTTTGGATGCCGTTTTTGAAGGAATTTAGAAGGTTTCAAGGATCTTCAGAGAACTAAGCAGAGGTATTCTGCTGTCGTCCAGCTCAAAACCATTTCACTTGTCTTTTAATCCCCAAAAACGCTCAACGATGTAGAGACTGATCATTACTTCCATGACTTCCGTCAAGAAGCAAGCTGCTGATAAAATGCCCTAATCAACTCATCATCAGTGTGAGAAGTGTGCACTAACACACCAGGATGGAAAGACATCAGCAATGATCTCAGAGGAACAACTGTTGCTGCCCATTAGTCTGTGAAGGGTTATAAGGACATTATCTGCAGTCCGTCATTCTGCAGAGAGAAGGACTATTCCCAAGTGGAAAACATCATACAGCTGCCAGTCTTCCCAGGAGTGAATGTCCCAGCAGATTCAGTCAATGTCAGAGCGTGAAGCTCAGAGCAATGACCAAAAACCCAAGAGCTCCATCTCAGACTCTACAGGCCTCAGTTAGCAGGTTAAAGGTCATGACACTGAACCAGTATGGCTGCTTTGAAGAGTTGAAGGAGAAAGCCTCTTCTTTCTAAAAACAAGATGGCAGCACAAACACTTCATGCCAACTGTCAACCAAAGTGCTGAAAGACTCGTGATCTGGGTTTGTTTTGCAGCAACAAGACATGGACACCTTGCAGTCATTGACTGGACCATGAGCTCTTCTGTAAACCAAAGTATGTTAGAGTCAAATGTGAGTCCATCTGTCTGACAGCAAAAGCTTGGTCCAAACTAACAGAACAACAAAATCAATCACAGCAGCAGATCTACAGCAGAACGAATAAAAGAGAAAAGAAATGAATGAGAGTATAACAATGGCCTAGTCAAAGTCCAGACCAGAATCTGATTGAAATGAGGAGCTGGGAACTTCAGAGAGTTTTGCAGAACCAGATGTCTGTATTTGGTGAAAGACTGGTAAGAATTAGTTTCGCTTGCTTTCATCTCTCCTCTTGTGTCTAGCTTGTCTGGTTTTTTAACTCTAGATGTCTTTATCATCGCATGAAACAGAGCAAACAACCCAGAAACTGCTACACTCTGCTTTATGGCTTATTTACCAACGTTTGGGGGGGATCACTGCTGAGGACTTTCACCAGTTGAGCATCCCTGAGTGAGAACCTTCGTATGTGAACAGGCTTCATAACCTCAGAGCAAACTGATTCATCAAGGAGGAAAGTCGTCCAGAACCATTGGTTTATCCCTGTGACTCAGATCACCGCTGCCCCCTGCTGACCAACACTCTCACTTCTGCAGCTGCTGCACGGTTGCTTTTAACTTGTAACTTGAGATGTAAATCTCTGGGTGTTTGTTGAAGGCTGGAAGAACAACCTGAAAGGATCGCATTTGAGTCAGTTAGATTTTTAGCTTTCAAAGGGATTCTCACAAAGGATTTAAAGGCCTGTCTTTTGGTTGCTCCTTTGGTAAAATCCCGGATGTGCAGTAAATGTTTGTGTTGGCAGCAATAGTGAGGCTGGAATGGAGGAATTTTTTAAGCACCAGAGATAAAGTTACATAAATAACCTAAAAAAATATGTTCCTGTAGGTTTCAGGTAGCAGATAAAAGTCAGTAGAACTGTGTAAACTTAAAATCTGCCGTCATTTCTTACAGTTTTCCTTCCAAACAAACTTTCTAGTTCTGGTCAGTAGTTCTTCAGAAAGGATTTGAAAGATTTACACTCCATTTCAGTCCCATTTCTGACCATTTTCAGAGGAAGGAAAACTGTCCGGACCTCACTGCACTTGCTGTTCGTCTGCTGAAGACGGTATTTTTAGGCCCTCTGGCTGAAAAAGCAGCCAAAGCTGAATGAAAAACTTTAAAAGACCTTCAGATGTTCCAGGAGAAATATTGGTCAACAAAGTCTGGGTGCTTGGAGGGAAAATATTAAGAAACTGGAAACTTTCAGCTGTTCAGAAAGAGGGCTTTACATGATGATGAATTATTATGGGAAAGAACAACTCGTTTAGCAAGTAACCTGTCGCTGCATTATGTTTCTGAAACACAAACGTCAGCCAGAAACAAACAGTGACTGACTGAAAACTGTTTGTACCAGAAAAGGTTTTGAACTGTACCTGTCAGAATATTCAGGTGTAGGTTTGTATGTGTCTACAGTGATTTATGATGTAGAAAAGAAAAATTCAGAGGTGAAACATGATGGCAGTGAACGAAGGTTTGGGCGTGTCCCTCTGCACCCTGCGGTCATTTTTGACAGAAAACTGCAAGTCCTACAGCAGCAGGAGAAACTGTCTGAAAGCAGACAGAAATACCTGCCGGTTGATGGACATGTGAAGATGAAACTGTGGCCATGAAAACAGTTTAAGTCAAGAAGTTTCTGAGTATTTCACAAGGTGCTTAGAATCACACGGTAAGCTGGACATTCTGTGGGGAAATCTGAAAAATGTCATCAAATTTGGACTATGATTGTTTACAAACTATAAAAGGGTTCAAAACACCAGTTCAGTGAGATAAGGTCCAACTTTCTGGTAGCTGGTAAAAATTTGAACAATATTTTTGCTGTAAAGAATGGGTGAGCTGTGGAGCTCCAAAGGGCCACAGCTTTCTCAAACCTTTCACTAAAAGCAGTAAGGTGACAAGTTGTGGAGAAGTTTTAAGCAGAGTTAGGTTCTAAGACAACATCCCAAGATCTGAACTTCTCACAGAGCTTGGATCAATCCATCATCTGGACATGGAGAGAGAATGGACCACTGCAGACCTACCAAGACATGGATGTCCACCTTTAGTGACAGGCCAGATCCAGGCTCAGGTGGGACAATCTGCTGACTGGACAACTATTAGTGGTGCGCTCCACAGATCTGGCAGCAACAACAAAGCTGGTGTTAAAAAGCTGAACATGAATGGAGATCCATGGATACCACAACCTTTCACAACACCCCTTCAACAAGCTCCAGGTGTCAGATACATGGTAACCTGATTTCTATTTCTTCTAAATCCTGCAGTATTTTGATCGGTCATTCAAGGAAAACATTAAGTGCATTCATTGCAAGTGTACATGTCAAACTGTTGCATGTATAAGTCATCTGTCTGATGCATCTTCTTCCAGATAGGCTGGAGTTCTGCTCTTCTTCCAGGCTGCAGTCTTGATTTTGAACGAGATTAACTGAGTTGCCTTCATGTATTATGAGACATCAGGGTTCCTTTGCTGCAAGGAGAAGCTGAATATAGGGTGGGAATCAGAGTCTGGAGGCCTTTGGATTTGGTAATAATCAGGAGAAGGATTGCTCTGCTGAATGTTGTTAGGTTTTCTTATGTGTTACTGCCCTCCTGTGGTCATAATGTGGCTACAACGCCTTTACTAACAGGCCAAGACCAGAACCAGTAGGCCAAAAGGAAAAACATAATTGAAAGCTAAATTTGTGTCCGTTTTTTATGTTAGGAGTTTGGATCAGTGTATTACTATTTTTATTAAAAATAAGACATATAAGAAACTGAAATTCAATTACAGAATAAAAGACAACTAAGGACACACAGAGGCTGACAGCCTTACCCTGGCCTGGGACAAGAAGGTCCTAGATTGGCCCCCACCCACAGCATTCTGTAACTATATTTATAAACACTCACTGGCCACTTTATTAGGTACACCTTGCTAGTACCGGGTTGGACCTCCTTTTGCCTTCAGAACTGCCTTAATCCTTGGTGTTATAGATTCAACAAGGTACTGGAAACATTCCTCGGAGAGTTTGGTCCATATTGACATGATAGCATCACACAGATGCTGCAGATTTGTCGGCTGAACATCCATGATGTGAATCTCCGGTTCCACCACATCCCAAAGGTGATCTATTAGACTGAGATCTGGTGACTGTGGAGGCCGTTTGAGTCCAGTGAACTCATTGTCATGTTCAAGAAACCAGCCTGAGATGATTCATGCTTTATGACATGGAGCGTTATCCTGCTGGAAGTAACCATCAGAAGATGGGTACACTGTGGTCATAAAGGGATGGACATGGTCAGCAACAATACTCAGGTAGGCTGTGGCGTTGACACGATGCTCAGTTGGTACTAAGGGGCCCAAAGAGTGCCAAGAAAATATCCCCCACACCATTACACCACCACCACCAGCCTGAACCGTTGATTCAAGCCAGGATGGATCCATGCTTTCATGATGTTGATACCAAATTCTGACCCGACCATCCGAATGTTGCAGCAGAAATCGAGACTCATCAGACCAGGTAACGTTTTTCCAATCTTCTATTGTCCAATTTTCTCTTTTTCGGATCATTCTCTGTAAACCCTAGAGATGGTAGAGCGTGATAATCCCAGAAGATCAGCAGTTTCTAAAATACTCAGACCAGCCCATTTGGCACCAAACAACTATGCCACATTCAAAGTCACTTAAATCACCTTTCTTCCCCATTCTGATGCTCGGTTTGAACTGCAGCAGATCGTCTTGACCATGTCTACATGCCTAAATGCATTGAGTTGCTGCCATGTGATTGGCTGATTAGAAATTTGCGTAAATAAGCTGTTGGACAGGTGTACCTAATAAAGTGGCCGTTGAGTTTATATATATATATATATATATATATATATATACGTGCCTCTATGGTTTAGAAGGTCCTTGTCATGAAGGGTCTGTTTAACAGAAATTTAGCTGATTTCTGCAGTATAGAAATAGTTGGACATCATCTTCTCCGTCTACGTGTCCACATTCAGAGCCTTGTGGACTGGAGACCATCACAGCTCAGACTTGGTGAGTCCATGTTGAGACTCCAAGATGTTCTGAAGCTTTAAACAGACAGAATAATCAAACTACACAAAGAGTCTGTCTTATGATTGTTACTATATTAGTGGCAGGAAAACACAACGTTTAACAAACGTTATTGAAAATCAGCAAAGAAGTCACAAAAAATGTGTGTTTAGAATGAACAGGTTTGTCAAAAATCCAGTTAAATAGAGACCATAATCATCAATGTAACCCAATTCCATCCATCCATCCATCCATCCTTTTCCTCGTCAATAAAATAATAGGGTGATGACGTAGAATAACTATAATAATATTTTTTCTCTTTGTTCAGTACTGGAGACACTTAAAAAAGTGTTTAAAAATAAAATAAAATGTTTGCAAAAGCCGTATAAGGGCTGGAGGTCAGAGATCAGTTTTCAGCCTTATTGTGCAGACTTCATCAGTCACAGCAAGAACTTCAGACATGATCATAAATCACCTGAAAAATCAATGTTTCTTTTGTCACCAAACAGTGAGCAACCTGAGAGACTGAACTAAATAAATAACTTTATTCTTAATAACTGATTTATGCAAAGATATATAAATTATTTATTCTTCTAGTTGCGGTGGTTCGTTCATTTAATTACTGTACATGTTTGGTTTTTCCTTTATTTTTATGTTGAAAAATGTAAAACAATAAAAACAGATAAATAAAAGAAAAGGCCCAGGTTCAAGTCTAACTTCTTTTATTCATAAAATATCTCTTCAATCACTCAGTAGTTTCTGATAAATGCTAAAAACACACACAATGAGAAGCATGGCTGACTCCGCCCACACTCCAACACCTGGTGCAATTAAGAGACCAATTACCGCCTTTCACCTGCGTGTCACGTGAGCGGAGAGTTTCCGCAGCTCCACCTGGAAGCGGCTCCGGCTCCGGCTCCTCTCACAGACCGCCTCTTGTTTTGAGTGTTGGAGGCGGCGGACCGGTCCGACAGGTTTGTTCGGGCCAGCGCGTCTGAGGAAGCCAAGGGAGGGCGGTGTGAAACAGGGCGGGGAGACGCGGAGGAGCAGGAAGAAGAGCTGCTGCTCGGAACAAATATGGTTCGGTGACAATACGATACTAAACACCGAGTGAGAAACCCATTCAGAGCTTTATCAGAACTTCTGCAGGTCACCGGGTAAGTTCGTTTGTGTTTTGCTTCAAGTTAGAAGAGAAAAAAACCAGAACGAGGGCGAGCGGTGGTTCACCTGGGCGACTGATGCAGAACTCCGGTTCTGTTGGAAACTTGTTATTTTAGGTCACATAGTTCCACATTTAATTACTTTAAATCAGAATCAGAATTTATTACCAAGTTTGTACATACAAACAAGGAATATGACTCCGGTACACTTTGCTCTTTGGTTCTGTTTTTGTATTACAGAATATACAAATGTACAATTTACACATATATCAATAAAAAGGTACATTTGCAACATCTGTATGATGTTGTTTTGTACTCTATTAAATGTTCAACAGAGAAAGTGATAGAAAACTGAGCAGAACTGTCCAAGAAGCCTGAAAGTCCTGACCCGGTCTGTGAGGCTCGGTTCTGGGATTGTTCGTTTTTCTGAAGCCTAAAAGTCCAATTAAAAGCTAAGATCTCACAGCTTCCTGTCTGCTCTGAGCTACCAGTTGTTTAAACTAGTATTGAACCCCAGTAAAACCAGCTGGTTTCACTGGAAGTGTTCTGTGTTTGGTCTACTTTGGGTTTGAGTCCAGATCCATGTATTCCTGCTTCTTCTAAGAGAAAAATCTTCTGAGTTGATGCTTTCCCGCAGACATCTGATCTTGATAGATATCTAGATGGACCCCCCAGGTTCTCCTGTCTGTTTATTAATGATTGAAATGACCCTCAGGTGGAAACGGGACTAAATGTTTTAATGAGTTGTAGCATCAACCTCACGCTCAGCATCATTAAACCCCTCAGATCCTGGCTTTGGGTTTTAGTTTCCCTCCTCCAGATGACTAGAGGCCCCATCATTTTAGTTGGTCAGAATTATGTTGAAATTACATAGTTTACCTTTTTTAAAGTTCAGTAAAATGTTCTTATTTTTTGATCCATCTTGATAAATATAAAATATTTCATTGAATGTTGTAATATAGTCGCCTGCAGGTTAAACATTTTGTAACATTTCTGGTACCAGGACAAGATGAATATTTATATTTTAGTGGAGCTTTTTGGCTTTAAGTCCAGTTTCTGGTATCAAAAGCTGTGTGTTTATTTTCAGTTGTAGATATTACTCTTTCTCTGACACAGGGGAAACATTTCCATTACACAAACATTTGTTAAACAACCATGACTCAGGGAAAAAAGCCTGCCTCTACAGAAAGTCAACTGCTCCTTTTGTGTTTGTTTACATGTTTGGAAAATGTATTTGAAGGAAAAAAGTTTGTTGTGTTCATTTTTATAAATATACACTGTTCTAAAAATTAAAGGGAACCCTCAAATAACACATCCTAGATCTGAATGAATGAAATATTCTCATTGAATACTTTGTTCTGTATAAAGTTGAATGTGCTGACAACAAAATCAGACAAAAATCATCAATGGAAATCAAATTTATTAACCAATGGAGGCCTGGATTTGGAGTCACACACAAAATTAAAGTGGAAAAACACACTACAGGCTGATCCAACTTTGATGTAATGTCCTTAAAACAAGTCAAAATGAGGCTCAGTATTGTGTGTGACCTCCACGTGTCTGAATGACCTCCCTACAACGCCTGGAGATGCTCCTGATGAGACGGTGGATGGTCTCCTGAGGGATCTCCTCCCAGACCTGGACTAAAGCATCCACCAACTCCTGGACAGTCTGTGGTGCAACGTGACGTTGGTGGATGGAGCGAGACATGATGTCCCGGATGTGCTCAATCAGATTCAGGTCTGGGGAACGGGTGGGCCAGTCCATAGCTTCAATGTCTTCATCTTGCAGGAACTGCTGACACACTCCAGCCACATGAGGTCTAGCATTGTCCTGCATTAGTAGGAACCCAGGGCCAACCGCACCAACATATGGTCTCACAAGGGGTCTGAGGATCTCATCTCGGTACCTAATGGCAGTCAGGTTACCTCTGGCGAGCACATGGAGGGCCATGCGGCCCTCCAAAGAAATGCCACCCCACACCATTACTGACCCACTGCCAAACTGGTCATGCTGAAGGATGTTGCAGGCAGCAGATCTCTCTCCACGGTGTCTCCAGACTCTGTCACGTCTGTCACATGTGTTCAGTGTGAACCTGTGAAGATCACAGGGCACCAGAGGTGAATTTGCCAATCCTGGTGTTCTCTGGCAAATGCCAAGCGTCCTGCACGGTGTTGGGCTGTGAGCACGACCCCCATTTGTGGACGTCGGGCCCTCAAACCATCCTCATGGAGTTGGTTTCTAACCGTTTGTGCAGACACATGCACATTTGTGGCCTGCTGGAGGTCATTTTGCAGAGCTCTGGCAGTGCTCCTCCTGTTCCTCCTTGCACAAAGGTGGAGGTAGCGGTCCTGCTGCTGGGTTGTTGCCCTCCTACGGCCTCCTCCACGACTCCTGGTGTACTGGCCTTTCTCCTGGTAGCGCCTCCAGGCTCTGGACACTACGCTGACAGACACAGCAAACCTTCTTGCCACAGCTCACATTGATGTGCCATCCTGGATGAGCTGCACTACCTGAGCTACTTGTGTGGGTTGTAGAGTCCGTCTCATGCTACCACGAGTGTGAAAGAACCACCAACATTCAAAAGTGACCAAAACATCAGCCAGAAAGCATAGGTACTGAGAAGTGGTCTGTGGTCCCCACCTGCAGAACCACTCCTTTATTGAGTGTCTTTCTAATCACCAAAGATTTCCCCCTGTTGTCTTTTTCATTTGAACAACAAGATGTGAAATTAATTGTCAATCAGTGTTGCTTCCTAAGTAGACAGTTTGATTTCACAGAAGTTTGATTTACTTGGAGTTATATTATGTTGTTTAAGTCTTCCCTTTATTTTTTTTCAGCAGTGTATATCATCACAACAGAACCGCACTTAAATTAATGTTGATTTTTATTTATTTATTTAAACAGTTTAATTTAGATATTTTGCCATATTTTTCAATCTTCGCCTTAGTTTGGATTCTGCTCTTGATCATCTTGTTCTCCATGGGAACTGAGACCATCAACAGTTTTTCCTCCTTCAGGTTTAAATTTCTCATTCTGTCAACAGTTTGTTTTATTGTTAACGTTTATTTTCTCATTTTGAAAACTATGTTCTGTCTCCTGATCTCCTCGGTTGTTTCTTGTTGTGATCGAATGCAGGGATAACCTCTGACCTCATGTCTCCCTGTTTCTTCATAAACAAGGCCACAGAACAAGCTCCTTTCCTGCAGATCGAGGTAGTTTTGGGTATATTTTTGTTTAGGGAAATGCTTATTTATGGAAAACCGCAGGGTGGAGAGGAGAATAGGAATTTGAATCCGAAGTCGAGAGGCAAATGGAGTGACGGAGGCTGACCTGTTGTCTGTGCAAAAGACCGAAGACGTAACCTGATTCTGAAGCTGCTGTTTTCCTGGGTGCTTCAGTTTCTGTCTTGTTTTAATTTTATGCATCAGATTTCTGCAGTCATTTTCATCCTGCCCGGTTTCACCTCAAGGCCTCAGATGTTTTCACATAAACAAAGCAGGCGGCTGCACATAAACAGAAGCCAAAAGAGTTGTTGGTTCAGCTGCAAATTACCTGTTAAAATGTTCAATTCTCAGATTAAGATGTAAACATGTTGACCACAATGAACAAAATCTATTTGCTTGAAAATTAAATAATTTGATGCAAATGTTGTTGGAAATGATCTGAACTGAGAACTTAATTAAAATTCCTTGTAATCATTATTTACTGGAATAAGAATTAGTCTTTATCCAGAAACAAAATTAGCAACACATTCATTTTATTTATTAGTTTGTGCTTCTCTTGTACATAGGGGTCAAATTAAGACAAGTTACAACAATATATTTAATTTAGTTTGTCTATTTGCAATTCGTTCTTTACATATTGCATTGTACAACACATGGAAATTAGTATTCAAATGCAGTTTTTTTCGCTGTTCGGGGTATGAGGATGCTGTAGCAGGAGCCTGTTGTGGCTGTTGTTGCTCCGTTTCTGCTGGGGATTCACAGACCCTCGTTGCCTTCCTCAGGAGATCCATTGCTGCAGGTTTCTGTGCTGGAGTCACTGCAGACCGGGCCCTGGTGTTTTGACGGGTTTGTTGTCTGGACTCCAGCTGTGAGTAAAACTCTGAAAATTTGACTCGTTAACTTTAAGGATCTACTATGTGATAATGATGAGATCTTAAGGTGTTAGCTCATTCACATAAACGGATGAAACTGAACAGAACTTCAAGCTCCTTTTCGGATCGTAAGGTCGGGTTTATACCTGTTGAATCTGTTCTTTAGACCCGGCATTATCATCGATTCTTCTGTCTGAAACTAGAAGTCGGTATAACTGAGACTTTCTCTGGTCTTACCCAGTTTTCTCGGAACGCATTTTAAAATTCCCTAAAATAAAAATGTCTTCAATTAAAGCAATAATAAATCAGTTTTTTTCCGGGCAAACTAGCATGAATTCTTTAGAAACGATGCAGATTAGCAGCCCGTTGACCTGCTGGGGAGACGCTTAACTCTTAACCTCGTTAAGGTAACATTGTTTAAAACTTGCAGCTGTTTCAAATAAAAGCAGTTAAATTGTGTTCGACGTTCTGGTTTTAAATCTTTGTTAAAACCATAACAGTTTACATTTTTTATTTGCTGGTTTCCTTGTCGTTGCCTGAACCTTGACCCTGTTTATCTACAACGTCACCTAGCTGCTTGTAGCTGTCAGAGGAAGGTGTGGTATGTAAGAAGACCAGATCAACAGGTATTTAAAGGGCAAATTCTTTTATTGTACTGTGAAAAAGTCCTCATTTCTTTATGTTTTCTTTCCAAACAGCCAAACCCTCTCTTGATCTTCTCAAGTGGTTCTGAGCTATAGTTGGACCTTGACTGCTTTTTAAAATGCTTTTTTTAGTCCACTACTTGTATATTTGAAATGAATGTTTTTGTTGGAGCCAAATGACTGATCTAGAATCACAGGGGCTTAACTTGAGGTATGAACCAAATGTTGTGGTCCCCCCCCCCCCCAGGGTTAGTGTTTATAGGGACTTATTTTTTCCTTCGGAGTTGCTGCTTGCCTTTATTATGATGCATTTCTCACCCCCTAAAAGTGAATTTCAGATGGTATTAGCCCACAGTTGGTCTTATCCTAAAGGAGAGATCTTCAAAAATGATGTAGAACTACTGATCAACACTATCCTGAAAGATTAGAAGAATGCCTGACTGCTTGGATGTAAAATACTGGGACCCAACGAGCAGATGAAGGGTTTTCCACTCTCCTGTTTTTCAGGATTGAAGAAAAGCAGTGTGGATATATCAGGAGATCTGTAACTGTTATCAGTTCTGCTAGCTCCAAAAGGAAGCTCTCTGTTGACACTCCTGTTTTCTTCAGTCTGAACTAGTTTGCTCACCAGAGCTGTCTGAGCAGGAGCTGCCCCTCCTCCGTCCTCTCAGGTTTCATTGCCGTCAGACAGGTATGCGTTTCTTGTGCCTCCCACCTGCTTCTGCCTGTTGTCATGGGGATGCCCCGAGCTACACACTAAAACTTATTCTGGGACCGGCGGCACCTGCTGCTGTTGCCTCGGTGGGTCCCGGTAATGGTTGGCCTTGAGCCGTGCCAGTCTGAATTATCAGATTTATCATTTTTGTCTCTTTGTGAACCCTTTGCTTATTAAAGGGTCACATTAAATTTAATACAGCTGATTGATAAATCCTTTGTTTTTATCCACAGACATCCAGACAGATAAGAAATAAAATGCAGGTCATTGAATTCACTTCCAAGTTAGAATTTAATTCAGGTTAATTAAGGTTTAAAATGTTAGGTTTTTTTTCTGCTGTTTGATTTGACTCAGAAATCTGAGCTCTGTTCAGGAAATGCCTAATTGTTGTGCTAGCTACTGATAGCCGTACACGTCATTAATGTATTTCTCTCAATTTAATGAAAACAATGTGGAGGCAGTTTTCTTGCCATAAAGGAAAATCATACATGTCCGGTTTAAGATTCCTGGCTTTATCTCTGAAATTGGACTGCTCTCGCTCAAAGGTTTTATACGGAGTTTAGTGAGCTGCATGGAGTGGCTGGATGATGTTATTTTTATTGACTGGTTTTGTTTTTTGTTGTAAATATAATGAACTGTTTTACTGAGTTTTTGTGGCAACGTTAAATAATAGTGTGAATCTATTCCCAGTTTTGTGGCTCATACACCCCCTCATATATCTGGGTAACGGCTTTAATCTTCTCCGAATCACTCCGGATCTCTCCAAAGTAGATCCTGGCTGTTTTTCTTGATCGTGTCTTTTTAGCAGAAAGCCACCGGAGTATCTTCCTCAGTCCACGCTGTCCCCTGGTGGTGGCTACCTCTGTTCCCTTGTGCTATTTGATCATTTTTCTTCAAACCTAGTGCACTAACTGTTTAACTAGCGTCAAAATCGAATTCTCTGGTTAAAAATTGACAAAACGTTGAGTTACAGAGTTGTGAGATGAACCTTTTTTTAAAAATAACTGCTTTATACTCCATGAAAATCCTGCTTTGTGTTTTTTTTTTTTTTTTCGTTTCTCAGATTTAAGGCTTCTTAAACAAAGATCATCTGTTGCATCTCGTGCTTTGACGTTCTGCTTGAGGAGGAAACCTCTGTTCTCTGGTCTCTAAGATTTTCTTTGCTGTCCTCAATTAAAGAGCGACTCTGACATCGCTGCCGTTTTGGGACGTGCCTGTTCAACTCTGAGAGTGCATATTTTACCCACAAGCAGAGGAAGTTTGAGTGTGAGGAACAGGGTTTAAATTGGAGCTTAGGGTATTTGTGCATGAGGCATTAAATCTGACTGCAGGATCTGTAAGTAAGCAAGACTTGTTTTCTAATTTCAAAAAGGTTGCTCTGTAGAGGTGCATGTTCCTAAATGGAGATTTTGCAGTAACGTGTGTCACTAGTTTAATGACAAACTGTCAGAAGGTGCTAATCAATAGTTTATACCTGAGACTTGTTCTACAGGGGTTGGACAATGAAACTGAAACACCTGGTTTTAGACCACAATAATTTATTAGTATGGTGTAGGGCCTCCTTTTGTGGTCAATACAGCGTCAATTCGTCTTGGGAATAACATATACAAGTCCTGCACAGTGGTCAGAGGGATTTTAAGCCATTCTTCTTGCAGGATAGTGGCCAGGTCACTACGTGATACTGGTGGAGGAAAACGTTTCCTGACTCGCTCCTCCAAAACACCCCAAAGTGGCTCAATAATATTTAGATCTGGTGACTGTGCAGGCCACGGGAGATGTTCAACTTCACTTTCATGTTCATCAAACCAATCTTTCACCAGTCTTGCTGTGTGTATTGGTGCATTGTCATCCTGATACACGGCACCGCCTTCAGGATACAATGTTTGAACCATTGGATGCACATGGTCCTCAAGAATGGTTCGGTAGTCCTTGGCAGTGACGCGCCCATCTAGCATAAGCATTGGGCCAAGGGAATGCCATGATATGGCAACAGTCTGGGTGGTACGCTTCTTTGGGGCTTCTCCACACCGTAACTCTCCTGGATGTGGGGAAAACAGTAAAGGTGGACTCATCAGAGAACAATACATGTTTCACATTGTCCACAGCCCAAGATTTGCACTCCTTGCACCATTGAAACCGACGTTTGGCATTGGCATGAGTGACCAAAGGTTTGGCTATAGCAGCCCGGCCGTGTATATTGACCCTGTGGAGCTCCCGACGGACAGTTCTGGTGGAAACAGGAGAGTTGAGGTGCACATTTAATTCTGCCGTGATTTAGGCAGCCGTGGTTTTATGTTTTTTGGATCCAATCCGGGTTAGCACCTGAACATCCCTTTCAGACAGCTTCCTCTTGCATCCACAGTTAATCCTGTTGGATGTGGTTCGTCCTTCTTGGTGGTATGCTGACATTACCCTGGATACCGTGGCTCTTGATACATCACAAAGACTTGCTGTCATGGTCACAGATGCGCCAGCGAGACGTGCACCAACAATTTGTTCTCTTTTGAACTCTGGTATGTCACCCATAATGTTGTGTGCATTTCAATATTTTGAGCAAAACTGTGCTCTTACCCTGCTAATTGAACCTTCACACTCTGCTCTTACTGGTGCAATGTGCAATCAATGAAGACTGGCTACCAGGCTGGTCCAATTTAGCCATGAAACCTCCCACACTAAAATAACAGGTGTTCCAGTTTCATTGTCCAACCCCTGTATGTATTATATACACATTGGCCATATTGGATGCTAAACTCAGGGTCGGTTGGCGACTAGCTTTTCTAGTTTTAGGGAATGTTGTATCTCTCTGGAGAAACTCAGAAAGCCGACTTCAGACTACGCAGGGAATGTCTTCAAAATTGAACATCCGCATGTTTAACCCACCATGTTGGACAGTGTGTGTGGTGTTTTTTGTTCTTAGGGGTGTAATCATGCATTGAGCTTGTGGTGTTCAGGGGTTGTTTTCTAAATGAATACATGCAGAATGTTTTATGCGTGGAACTAAGTGCACAATGCAACATTCTGTAGGGAAACTTTAAAAAGCGACACCCAAACAAAACTAAGAGCTCCCAGCTATCACTAAACGCTGTTATTTGAGAACTTGAAGGTTTTTCATGTTACTGCAGTGGAGGAAGAAAGGCAGACTGAACCAGAACTTTGTCAGCGTACGGATCCTTCAGCAGCAATAAAGTTAGCTCTGCATTTAACTGAATTATTCATCTAAAACAACTTCAAGTTGAATGTAAACATCACTGGTTCTGGAGAACATCAGGATCCAATCAGGCCATACATCATAAAATGTTGGAGGAATCTCCATTAAGAGGGGATTTTCCCAACAGCTGTTCATGACGCATTCAGGTTCAGCCTAAAGGGATTTAAACGTTTTATTCTCAAATATGGGTGTAGTCTTTTATTTAAAAGTGTCATAATAATATCATAATAAAATTTCAAAAATTGAAAAATATTCTTTTACTGCTGACTGAAGGACAACTAGATTCTTTTTCTTTATGGAAGCGTACAGAAAATGAACCGTGACTTTAAAACCCGAATACCAAACTGTTTTTTCTTTTTTGGTACTGTTACAAACCCTCCTGACATTTAGCCACATTTATTTTAATTAAGCCCACCTTTCTGTATTCAACATGCGTTAAGCATGTTGAATACTTAAATGTTGTGTTTTCACTAGCTGTGAGCAGAAATTCATCATAATTAACTTGAAGACAACAGTCTGTGTGTAATTAATCTACATATGTGTTTGATTTGGTGAATTAAGTTACTGAAATAAGTAAAAATTTAAATAATCCAATTTATTGAGATGTACCTGTATAATTTTACGATCCAGAGCAACGATTGTTCTGGACCGTGAAAAGTGATCTGATTGGAAATTAATCGAGCCATAGATTTGGTTTGTCCCTCTGATTTCCAAAGACAATAATAACCGTTTGTAATACTTCACTGGGAAATTTGTTGGTTTGAACAGGAGCCACACAAGAGGACAACCTGACCTTGATGATTGTGACGTAACCTGCAGAGGCTCTGTTGAGGTTTTTGGGAATCAGCTTCCTGGTTTTAGTCATCAGATTTGACCATTGGCTGTTGGGAAGATGAACCACTGTACCATAACGACTTTATTTATGAAGCGCTTTAAAACAACCACAGCTGAAACAAAGTGCTGCACATAACTGCAAGCTATAAACATAATATAAAAGAAAATGCATATATAAATATACCATAAAACGGTAAGATTAAACACAATAAGACAAATTAAAACAAAGAAGGTCAAAGCTGAGTCTCGCTAATGCTGAAAGCCAAAGAACAGAAATGGGTTTTAAAGACGAGCAGTGAAGGAGCCTCTCTAATTTGCAGGAATGGGTTATTCCACAGTTGAGGAGCAACAGTAGAGAAGGTGCTGTACCCTCTGAGCTTCCTCCTACATCCTGGTACCTGCAGAAGCTGCTGCCCAGCCGACCTGTGCGACCGAGAACGTAAGTAGGAATGAAAAAGCTCAGAGAGGTAACAGGACTTTGAAACATTTAAAAACGAAAATAAGACTTTTAACATTTTGAAGCTTGCCTATATGCTTTTGTGGCCTGTTGAAGACGGCTTCCTCTTCTTCATAATCTAGATTCTTTCGCGTCTTTCATGCTCTCAGCATAACAGGCTTCTTGAATATTTGTCTCAGTATAGGTGTGATTCAGAGCTTTGTTGTTTTCCTTTGGAGCGGCTCATTCTGTAACGGATGACGACAGTAGTTTGACTTTTAAAACAAAGTCTTCCCTCTGCTTAGCATCTTCAGATCATCTTAATTTGAGGAGCTTACCAGTGGAGGGTCTGGATGTATTTTTTTCTTGGGCACTGGTCTTCAGAGAGGTCTGTGGTTCCATTTTCATTCGTTCCTGTCAAACATTTTTTACTTTACTCCAACCTCTAGTGTTTTCATGTTCAGACCTGTAGACCCAAACTGAGTTCATTCATTTACCTCCAGCTCCTCCAGCATTTGTATTATGTGGGTGTTCCTTCTGTTATGCTGTTTGCAGACACTTAAGTTAGTAAAGAACAACCCAGACTATCGTGTATGATGCTGCCTTTAAACAGTTGTAGGGGATTAGGAGTGTGGATCCATACAGCAACAGCCTTGGATAGGCAGCAGTCTTGTTGAACCCAAAGTAATCTTCATTCCTAGTCGTCTGAAAAACATCTAAATAAGCATTATTCAGTATGAAAATGTCATGATTGAAACACGGTTCATTTCAGACAGTGAAACGGTTGGTTTGTCAATGGTTTGATTTGCAAGACTGTCTAGAACCAGCACCAGAGGTCATGAAGGGTGACCTCAGGAGTGTAGCCACATCTTTATCGGGCTTTCCTCGAGCTGTGGACGATTGATCAAATGTGGTACAAACACAGACGGTTTCTGGCCTGAAGCATTTCCAGTTCTAAACCAGCGCAGTTGCTAGAACTGGTTCTGCTAAAAAACAAACGACTAGAAGACCAAACAATGTCTCTTCTAATCCTCCCAGGTGCATCAACGCTGATCACCGAAATCGGACAGATTTCACCCTGACTGGTCACCAGTCAGTCGGAAACTCAAATTATATCTTTTTAATTCATCAGTAAATATGTTAACGTCTTGCTAAATGCTAAAAGGTCGCTCTAATGGCAGCACTCTTCAGTGTGAATGTTGTTACTGAGTGAAAAAGTTTCAGGTCAACTATTTTTATTATCAGTGAGGTGTTAGAACTAAAATGAGAAGAAGCACAGAGATTTAGGAAGCCATTTCAAGCAAGAATATATTTTCTGCCTCATGCTGAGACATTTCTGAAGCTCAGTCAGGCTTCTGGAAGGAAGACCTTCAGCAGATAACAGGAAGGCTGAATGATAAGTATAGAAAATATAGCAAAGTTATTTTATTCTTTTGAATAGTAGAAGCTCAGCCAGAAGCTATGTTTAGGAGAGAGAACGGGTTAAATAATAAAAGACGGGGTCATGTGGATCATCTGTAGAAGGTGAGCATTAAGTTGTTGCCAGCAGAAGCTCGGACGATGTCCCTCTCCAGAAAGGTGTCACATGTAGACACAGAGTCAGGCCAGGTGTAGCTTCTAGGAAGAGAAAATAGAGAGAACATAAAGTTAAAAGCTGAAATAACAGCAAATGCAAAATTGGAGAGTAGTGTGAGAATGTAGCAGAGAGGGTGAAAGTGGTCATTATGTCCTCCAACAGCCTAAGCCTATAGCAGCATAACTACACAGATAGCTCAGGATAACCTAAGAATAACCTTTTGTGGTATTCCATGTTCAGTTCTCACCAGTTTGGGATCTGGTTCCTGCATCAGGAAGGTGTGGTTACATTCCTCACCTACTGCCAGTTTATATTTTTTTATTTTTTACCTTGCAAACGCACGCTGCATTATAAACCCTGTTGTCGCATGAAAACCACACCTGTAGCTCTTTGTGTCTGACGGGGTCATTGATCAGAGCTGTCGGGTGAAGTTCAGTCCATTGTTGGAAGTATTTATAAATCCAGTGAATATTTTTAACCTGTTTAGGCAGATCTGAGTTCAGAGATATATTTAGATCCTTAAGGTCCGGAGTTGCAGAGCATCATGGAGAAACATTTGAAGACCTGAATGTTGGAGACATCAGCTGACAATATGTTCTTCGGGATTACTTTACCCACTGACATTCTTTCTTGTTAAAAACTGTTTTTCTGTTCTTTTCTTTATTGGGACTCTGTCACTTTAAGATTTAGGTTGCCTGTCTGGTTTTTCATCCTATTACAAAAAGCTAAGTTTGAAAAAATATTCCCTGATATAATGTTTGACCCAAATTATGGAGGCACCAGTTCCTGCATTTGATAAATAAAATACATTTTGTCATACTCCAACGTTTCTGCATTTGGAAGATGCTTTTATCTGAAGCGACTGACTAATGAGGCTATAGCAATGCTGTTAATATCCAAGCTACTGAGGAGGAAGTCCACTGGTCCGGTTCTGTCAGAGGTGACTGTAAAAATGGAGGGCAGTAGAAGGGAAGGAGATCCTTTCTGAAGAACTGGGTCTTCAAGAGTTTCATGCAGATGGACAGGGATGGCCTGGTTCTGGTAGCGCTGTAGCTTATTCCTCCATTGTAAGCAGTTTCTTCTGTGCATGTGATTGAGGAATAGTACTGATACTCACATGTACTTACAGTGTATTGTATTATTTAGTATTAAAATATTTTTCAGTACATATAAACTATAAATAAAGTCATTATGAGGCCATTCTTCAACTCTTAATAGATTTGTGTTTGTGGTTGAATTAAAGGCTTATTTTGTCACATTTAAAGTAAAAAAAAAACTTCCGAAATGATTTGTTGGTCATATCTCTTAAATCTGTTAAATAGCTTCCAGATATTTTAAATATGGCCTAATATGTCATCACAACCATGAGGATGTAGCATTTGCAAACTGGAATTTTTCTCCGTTAGAAAATTGCAAATATTATTTAGTTTCATGAGTTATGAAATATTTCTGCCATGCGCTTGAGTCACTCAGAAGAACTCTTTAAAACCGGCCTAGCTCTTAAAAAAGAAGTACATCGTCTCTTGAATGCATCTGTTGTTGGATTTTTAGGGGAAACCAAAGGTGCCAAGATGAGTCGGCGGCGTGCAGACTCGCAGAGCTCCCTGGGGCCGAATGATGAGGTGATGCCATACAGTGACGATGAGACGGACGACGAACTGGACGAGACCTCTGAAAGTGAGGCAGAGGAGCCACAGGAACCCGCCCATCCTCGGGAAGAGACGAGACCCCCTGGTAAGTTCATTTAACAAAATCATTTCCAGATTTTGAATGTGAATTTTAATTTTCCATGTCAGTTGAGAAAGAAGCTTCTTGTTTACCTCATTTTAAACACTTTGTTTTGAATATTTGTCTTGCAGAAATTGGCTGGAAGGTGAAAGCCAATGACAGAGCGTACCACCAGCTGCCGGAGTTTAAAAAGAAAGTCTTCCTGTGCATAAAGAAGAGCCGATACTCTGTAAGCTTGCCATGTTGTTTGACCTGAAACAAACCAAAGCTGCAGCCACACCTTGTACCAGGAAAGGTTTTTGTATTTTTTGTAGTTTAGTTACATCTTGCTCCATTTTGAGCAGGTCTGACAGTTTACTTCCAACAACATTTGAGGTGTTGGTCCACCCATTGTTTTAAAAATTGTTTTAGTAGAGAATCCTATGAGGTTAAACCCCCTATCTGAGCGTGCCGGGTTAACAGCCGGTGAATACATTAGTGTTTCTGTGTGAGCACATTGTAAATTGTCTTTGTAAAGGTTGAAACCCGATCAAACAGTTGAGCCGACCTTTAACTCACCAAAAGACACATTAGACTCAACGGGAGGCTGCAGAGCAGAGGGCAGACGGTGATAGACAGCTTAACCTGAAGTAATCTCCCAGAGAGTTGTGGAAAAAATCTGCATTTTCTTCCTGATGATTTTTTGTTTTTAAACCAAAGAAATTGGGGTGGCACTGGTGGTAACAAAGGGCCTGAAGATCCAGTAAGAAATGGGTTTATTCCTTCAATGTCAGAAATTAATCTGTCATAATAATTCAGTCACAAATCTTCTGAAAAACAATATGAAGGGGGATTTTTCCCTAATTGGTGATCTATTTTATTACTTAATTTAAAAAAGGACCGAAGATACCTAGTAGATTGTTCACCAATTGACTACAGGTAATCAAGGATTATTTATCTTACTCAGGTGTGTTTTTCCTAGGAGTCTATTTAAGTGAGATAAACCAAAACTACAAAATCTACAGTATAATACTTAAATTAAGAGGGAAGAGTTTCCAGAACAAAAAGAACATTTAAATATTTTCTGGTTTAAAAAAAAAGAGAAGAAACTATTATAAAACCAACTTGTTCCTGCTCCAGGAGCAGTTCTGAGTGGCTTGAGGCCATTCTGAAAGTTACAGGCTGTACTGGTCTCTGGCCCAGGTCCTTTGGATCTCCTAGCGATTCCTTACCCTGAATTTTGAACTGAATTATTAATGACAAACTGGAAAATTGCTGGTTGAGTTGAAGTTTGTCCCCCTAAATCAATGGTAGGTAAACGTTGTTGCAGAAATTTACAGTTAAAAGAACATAGCATCACAAATGAATTGTGTAAGGTGGATCTGTTCTGGTTCTTACAGGTTGGGTAAAGCTGTGGTTCTTGTAGCTTTGGGAAGCTCTGGTTTTCTGGGAGAGGAGACGTCACCAGGACTGATCAGCCAATAAGAGACGGAATTTGGGAACATGTTATGTCATGTTACAAGGCCAATCAAAAATATCTAATATTTTTTTCTATAACTTAAAAAGTAAATCTGAAATACAAACAAGCCAGTTTCCAGCTTTTTCAGATTGATTTCAAGGCTTTCCAGGGACAAAGACATTTTTAGTGGATCCCAGTTCTGCCCTGGGGTTTCATCTTCATTGGGATGTTTCTTAAAAACCTCCAAAGTTAGGCACCTCTGTGGAAAACACCCATGTTCCTGCTTGTATTCAGGATCACGTTCTGTTGGGTATGAACTATACTGTATGTCACCGTAGGTCAGGCTCAGAACATACATGGAATGGTAAGTCCACAGCTTTGCTTTGTGGATCAGCACTTTCTTTAATACCACATGTTTGGAAGACCGCTCACATTTCTGCAAATCGGGCCCCACCTGCCACCTTATCTTGCCTGCACTCGTGAACAAGCCCCTTAGATACTGAAACAATGATTGAAGCAGAGTCTGACCTTCCAACCTAGAAGGAGCTGTTCATCTCTTTCTAGCCAAGAACCAGGGCCTTAGATTTCTAATTTGTTAAAATAATTAAAGGGCATTTTAAATATGTACAGACAAGCATTCAATTAAGTTTTGATCATAACATCATAGCAATGTCCATATTCTGGGATTGGTCAAGGTAATTCTTTTTTCTAAAGTCATGGTTGAATCTGGAAAGTCTAGCAGGACCATCTTGAAGTTTTTGGCAGATTATGGATAAGCAATTTAAAAGATGGAGAAAGCCAGTCACCCACTTCTTATTAATTAATGGCCTTCAGCAGATAGTTGGCACCTGTAATACATGAGCGAGGATATATAGGACATGCACCCCTGTTCTTTTTTCAACCAGTTCTTATTTTGTTATCTATAACAATGTAGGACATTAACGGTATTTGTGATGTTCCTCCTCCCTGCAGGGAAATGCCATCAAAACATACAAGTACAACGCCTTGACCTTTCTTCCCTTGAACTTATACGAGCAATTTAAGAGAGTGGCCAACATCTACTTCCTGGCTCTGCTCATCTTACAGGTATGTTTAACGAACAAGAACCTTGTCTGTTTTGTCTACTGTATAAGACACAAGTAATAATGGACGCCATTGATTGTTTTCAGATTATTCCAGACATTGCTACTCTTCCCTGGTACACTACACTGATTCCTCTGGTTATTGTATTAGGAATCACTGCTATCAAAGACCTTGTTGATGATCTGGTAAGGCTTCATGTTAAGTCCTGGACAGGTTTTAGCTGTTTTATGATGCAGTTGAAATGGAAAGACGAAGCAAAAAGCTCATTGGTATCAGTTGGACTTCAGTGTTGATGCATAGTGATTTCTTTGTTTTCCCTCAGGCACGCCACAGGATGGACAAGGAAGTCAATAACAGGAAGTGTGAGGTTTTGCTAGACGGCAGGTTAGCACAAAGTTCTGTTAATAAGAAATGCCTTGAGCTCATGTTCCTCTTCACTGCCTTAAAAACTGGATGCTCTGTATTTACTTCAGGTTTAAAGAATCGAAGTGGATGGACATCCACGTTGGAGATGTAGTTCGCCTCAAGAAAAATGACTTTATTCCGGTATGACCATCTTTATTTGAAGACGCGTTGCTCCACGTAAAATTTCCAGTCTGGCTTTAAACTGTAGGTTAAGCCAACCTCTTTAGTGTACATTACACAAATTGTTAGTTGATGTATTTTTTGATAGGGTTATTAATCGTTTTATCCATACCAATCTGTGAAGGTATCCAGGTTTCTGAAATTAAATCTGGGGAAATTTCCAGCTTTCAAACATACAGCATATCTTGCTGAGGTCAAATGGATTAGATGTCCGCAACCTGGCACCAGAAGTCTAATCATGATCTAGTATTAAACAAATAGCTGGACAACTTTTCTAATGTTAACAGTTAGCATATCTATGTTAAACCAACTGGACTTTCATGGGCGCATACGCTACAATGCTAATAATTGCATATTAACTATTATTGGCATTCTCTGGCTAGAAATTAGCTTTTTTTAAATATTATTGCTAATGACTAGCATACCTAGCCTTAACCAGCTGGATTAGACTTTCTGAACTTCACATTAGCATTGCAGTGGTTGCATGTACTGAAATGCTAACATTACAAGTTCAGGGTAGCTATTTAGAGGCTGACATTCTGCTATTTGCAGTTGAGTAAATGGCATTTTATATTTGGTGCTGAAGATTAGCATATGTTGGCCAAAACATTTGGATCATCCTTAACAGTAAGTGGATTAGGGATTTTTCCAGATGAAATTTAGCATTGCTGTGCTACTAATCATCATGCGGAGGCAGTTTATGTGGCATTTAAAAATTCTTTGATTTGTAATAATCTTTTACAAATTCAACCCAAACAGCATTAATATTTGATGATGTTACTGGTACTGGTGTAAAACATTTAATACGCAGTGGGAATTTGAATTTAATGTGGATTAACATTAAGATGAGTAAAAATACATTTTCAGTTCACCAAATAAGCTGATAATTTTAACATGTGGGTTTATTTTTTAAATCCTTTTTTTGTCTCTTCAGGCCGACATCCTGTTATTATCCAGCTCCAACCCAAACAGCTTGTGTTATGTAGAGACAGCCGAGCTTGATGGGTAAGAACTGCACACTTTTAACCTTTAACACTAATAAACACACATTTCACCTAATCTTTAGTATTTTTATTATTTTATTCTGCTTGCAATTCAAACCAAAACTGATTATTTTCTCTACGATATCATTTAAACCACTAATGGGCGATGTTTCTTGCTTGGGGAAATATTGTTTAAACAGTCTTTATCCTGGTTGCTCAGTCAACAATTTACTCAGCGATAAGTGAAGTGTAAATTTGGTTAAAATTGTGTCCAATAGCTAGTGAGTTTCTCCAAGGCCTTGCTGTTTAACTTTGCAGTTTATTCAAAGATCACATCTGAAAACACAAACTCAATTTAAACAAAGAATAGAGGTGTTCCCAGTGGAACAAAGTTCAAATGAATGGCAACTAAACAGGAAGCTCATCCACCATAATCAGAGCTTCAGGAGCAACTTGCATCAAAACAAAACACAGATCAGTCGGTTTTTACAAGTAAAAAATATCCTCATCTACACAGTGTCTTCTGGTCAGTGTCAAGATGGAGAGAAGGTTATATTTTTATTTGAATGCCACTCTGCTTTCTCAGGAAACAATCTGATTTTAATATTCTGTTGCAGAGAGACCAACCTGAAATTTAAGATGGGCCTCAGACAGACAGATGAGGGATTGCAGGAGGAACAAGAGCTAGCACAGTTCAACGGTAAGCATGACTTCACGCTTGCGTGTCAATAGTTCACGATGACTTTACTTTGAAACATAAGCTGCTCATCTGAGAGGGAGGGAAAAATAAAAAGTTTTTTTTTAATAAAAATATTTTGAAGAATTTAAAAAAATAATAATAATACAACCGTTTTGTTTTAGTTCTCTAGTAATCGAAATATGTTAGTACTGATTTCATTATAGATGCATGTTTTTGTTTATTTTTAGTCACCTTTAGTCAGAAAAATACAATTAATTTGTCAACTGTTGCTCACTTAAAGCAACAGTTGGATGCACTGATATGAACATTTGCGCTGATATCAATGTCCGATATTAATATTACTGTTATGGCCGATAACCAATGTCTACCGATATCTTATATATATTTCTCTACTCTTTTGGCACCATTTAAAACAAAAAAAAAACACCTTACTGCAGACTTCTCTGGTTGAGTTAAACCTCCCCAATCCTGCGCTGGATCACTATCAGTCACATGACCAAACAGTTACCACATGACCCCCCCTCCCCCTCCTGAAACATATACAATCGTTAACAAAATGCAAATAAACATGATTAATTAATATCGGCCCAGTTTTACCTTTGGGACCTATACCAGTGTGTTAATAATTCACTGACATCGATTAATACCAGTGTTAATGCAGATATCTCATGCATCCCTTATGTCTCGTATTCGTGTCCCTATGGCTGATATATTCTAAAAATACAATAAACATTACTAGAAGATTTAGAAACATTTTGAAGGGTTCAAGTGCAGTTAATGTCCAAAAATCCAACATGCATCAACTTTGTTTAGTTAGCTCTAATAAGGCTTTAAAACATACTTATATAACATAATAATACATTAATATAAGAAGGAAACATCTGGTAAATAATATAAATATTAGTATCTAGTTGCTATGGTAATTCTCCCATTTTTCTGGGAAGCACGGGGACTGCTGGGCCTCAGCCGTCAGAATGAAATGGACAAAAAAGATTTGGTGTCAAACAGCCGGGCACTCTGGGAAAACTACAAGTCGTGTAAAAAATACTTGAACCATAAGTGGCAGAACTTTCTAATGGCCATATATGTCATTGTTTTATACGTCTGAGTTTTATCTGACAGGTTATAGAAACCTTTCAGCTCCAGTTTTGAATTCAGAGATTAAATTTAATGGGAGTGAATCAGGGTCTGGGTGTGTCCTTGTGCCCTCTGGGCAGATTAGCAGAGAACTGTTAATCCTACAGCAGTGGAAGATGCACTAAAAGAAAGCAGACCAGACGGCAGTTGTTTTCATGTATAAATTGTATATTTGGAGATTAAACGATGGCCCTGTAAGTTCTTTCAATAAAAAGAAGATGGGGAATATTTCATGGTGGGAAAACCTAGTGTGTGACATCATCTCGCTTGAAGCTGAACGCTCCGTGGGACAATCTTAAAATGATAAAACTTAAAATTTATAAAATAACAGTTCAGTCACATAAAGTCGAACTTTGTTTTCATTTCTACTGTAAATTCGACAGAGCTGGGGATCTTTAAAGAAATCTGGGTTTTCTCTGCTTTATTTAATTGATTTGGCCTATTTTGTAAACATAGTTGGATGTTTCGCTACAAAAGTCATATCAATAAGCAGCAATCAATAAGCTAATAGAAGTGACAAATAAACAAGAATAAATACAGTAATTCAATTCTTTGCACTGGCACCCTTAACATTTACATTTGTGATTAATTAAAATGGTAATAATAGTTGGATACTTTTTAAAAATGTTATATAAATGTTTTGTCACTTTTTTTTTTTTTTGCTTGGTCTTTGTCCTTTTGATCTGATTTGTAGCTCTGATTGAATGTGAGGAACCAAACAACCGTCTGGACAAGTTCACCGGGACGATGTTGTGGAACAGCGAGCGTTATCCTCTGGAAATGGACAACATTCTGCTGCGAGGCTGCACAATCAGAAACACCAATTATTGTCACGGGCTGGTGATCTTTGCAGGTCTGCAGGACATCTGCTCAGCACTAGATTACATCTGTTTTTAGTCACTAGATACAATTTGTTTCAGATCTTTCTTTTAATTTGTATTTTTATTGCCAAATAGAATTTTGCTCACTTGCATAAATTGGCTTAATGACGAATCATCATTTGTATCTTTTGTTTGTAATTTCTGGCATTTCTGCTAAAATGTTTTTTAAAATTTTCAAAAGATAAAATCTTTTCTCTTGAACCATAACTGGGCAATGTTGCAATGTATTTTCAAGACTTTCTTATTATTGACTTGTTGTAGGAGCTGACACCAAAATCATGAGGAATGGTGGAAAAACGAGGTTCAAGAGGACCAAAATTGATGAGCTGATGAACTACATGGTTTACACGGCAAGAGACTGAGAAGTTTTATTGTTTAGTTTATTTTAATTACTCAGGCTTAGCAGTGGCGTTTCTGTTCGAATTTCATTATCCAAAATAAAAACGATAAACAAGTGGTTTGAGAGTCAGTCGACACCCAGATGGTGTGACAGGAGGAAGGTAGGAACTGGGGACGTCTACTGTTGCGCTCCCTAAAGGGAACAGGCATTAAAAGGAGAGTCTAACTGGTGGATTTTCTCTCTGCAGATCTTTGTTCTGCTCATTCTAGTATCAGCTGGTCTGGCCATTGGTCACACCTTCTGGTACGAGGACATCGGTTCCAAGGCCTGGTATCTGTTTGACGGCAAAAGCCAAACCTCCTCCTACAGAGGTTTCCTCAGCTTCTGGGGTTACATCATTGTCCTCAACACCATGGTGCCTATTTCACTCTATGTGAGGTCAGTAAAAGTTCCCATTGGTCCAGATTAAACGGGACTAACCTGAATGCTCAGAGTTTGTATGTTGAAAGTTTATTAGGATTCTACTCAGTTCACTTCATTATATTATGGAAACCTTCAGATTACATGAAAATTTCACTAAGGTTACAGCTTTCTTTCTGAAATCAAATCATTTTCAACTCAATCTAAAAGTATTCACAGATTTGGATCAGAAATTGTTCTTTCTCTGCATTAATATTAGTTTGTTTACAAACCTCAGATTTGTTTCGGCTTCAGTCTGACGCCACAATAATCGCTCTTTCTTTTCAGATATCCAGTGAGTGCTTAAAATAACAGCAGATATTTGTTTTGTGTGCAGTGTGGAGGTGATTCGTTTGGGCCAGAGTAAATTCATCAACTGGGACCTGCAGATGTATTATTCAGAGAAAGACACACCAGCTAAGGTACATCAACAACCTATGGAATATTCTTCTTATTCGCCTGTTTGGGAGGAAAAAGAAAACCAGGCAAACTCTGACACAATGAATCCAAGTTTTTGTAAATTAAAAGAAATGCAACCTCAGGTTATTGTCCTCACCTGTTTCTACATCTGAGAAAGAAACACCGGTTCTTTCTCAGAGTTAAAGACTCATTCTTTTTCACCATACTGTGTGGCTAAGTTCATGGTAATGGAGCTCCAGCTGTCAGAACGATGGCCTCACATTTGATCCTTGGACATTTTAGATTACAGAGAAGCTCATGGTCCCATCAGTGACTGAAAAGTGCCCAGGTCATGTGTCTGCAAAAGAAACCCATATCATCAGCCCTAAATTACTTTTGATACCATGTATATTTGCACAATTCAACCATGTCTTTCTTTCTTCGTTGTAAAAAAACACCAACAGTTGCAGACCTGGAAAATGTTCAGACCCTTATGATTGCGTTCCAGATATGTCCTGTTTTGTGTGTTGAATGTTTAGCTTGTTGGGTTTGGTGAAACCAAGGTTTTTAGGTATATTACATATTTCTTTTGGTTTGAGGGTTGTCAACGTGTCTCCCACAATGATCAAACAGCCGTAATCAATACATATCACAGATTGGCCATTGAAAAAGTTTGCGTTGGATTTCCGAGGCCTGTAAACAATCATAGACATAGGGCTCTTGACTTGGACAGCCAGATATTTAAGAGTCAAATTTGCCCAGGAACAACTTTTTACACTTTAGTGAATCATGAAACAAGGTGGGCTGCTCCTCCTCCTTGTAACTGGGACGCGTTGACTCCATCAGTGGAGGAGTCTCACTATTTTCATCTAAACATAACATCAAGATTATGCTCAGTAATGAAGTCATTGATCAAAAATTGTTTCTGACAGACCTAATGTTTAGAAGAGCCAGTTTAAGTGACAAAGAGGCAGGTAATATTTCTGTGGTAAGGTGCACATTAAAAGGAATAGATTTTGACCCTAATTTTTGTCTGTTCCTTATCTTTTTGGCTTTCTTTTTTCTGTTGCATATTAGCACAGAGATATTACGGCATTCTACCATCAAGGGTAGTCTTATTACATGGACATTGTACATATCACAGGTATGTTTCTGGAACATCCTGACCACAAACAGGTTTGTCATCATTTACATGCGGAGGAGACCAATATGTATAGAGCTGGGGGGGCTTGGTGACTTTTGGTAGAAGCTGGATGATGATTGGGGCTTTGTGGAGAAAATGTGATATTTGGGCATGGAGTAAGTTGTATTTCAAACTTGACTAGGTTTTTCACGTTGTCGGTGAAATCCAGGATAGATGGGTCTGGGCTCAATGGAGATGAGGGAGAGGAGGGTCAGGTCTCGGGGGAAGGAAGTTTGGGCTCCTATGGGGCTACAGGGGTCCTGTTGGAGTCTGGGGAGATTTCATTTGAAATAGGGATGAAGAAGTCTTTGTGTCATTTTTGTTTCTCCAGGATTCATCCTTTTCTGAGCAGGATGCAGTTGTCCTTTAGAACACCGTTCTATCACTTGTTTTGTTCCCTCTTGTCTCCTGTTTGTGGCTGAGGCAGCTGGTGGCTGATTCACAGAATAAAAAATATTGGAAGTCAAGAGTTGTACTACAGACTTAAGACAAAATCCATTTTTCCTCAAAGGATGTCTTTGTTCTGTGAAAACATTGAAGTTGTTGATAAAGTTGAAAGATTTTGCAGCACATGTTTTTAAGCCATTTGTTGATATTCAGCAGTCTACTGAATCTCTCGTCTCCACCCGAACTGTCGCTAGAGGTCCACTGAAAAACACCTTGATATTGAGACCTTGAACTTTGTTAAGCAACTGAATAAAATCCTCTTCCAAGATCTCTGATGTTTGCTTCACAACATCAGGTGCTCCTGTGTGTATGATGAGGCTTTTCACTGTCAAGTCAAGTTTATTTATTTAGTGCTTTTCAGCAACAAGGCACTCAAAACGCTGTACACGAGGAAAAACATTACAATGATACAGAAAATCAAACACAGAAAAACAAATGAAGTGACATTAATAATGCTTGGGAGTTTACTGGTAAGAGCTGGTTCTGATTCAATCTTTCTAATAGAGGTAATTAGTTCATTAAGTCCTCTGAGGTAAGAATTCATCCTGTGCTAGAAGAAAAATGATAATATTAATCCTTGAGGTCGCTGGTAGGTCCAAACTTTTTAAATACTAATAATGTTTGGCTTTCACTGGTATGAAATAGTTGTAATACAATCCTTCTAAGAAATCTAAAAATCTCTGGTCATTGGTGTGAAAACAGCTGTAGTCAAATTTTCATATACTAATAATATTTGGCTTTTGCTGGTAATCCTTCTGTGAAATCTGAAAATCTATGAAAAAGTAATGAAATCACACATTTAGGTAAAGTAAGATAGGAAGAAAAAAAATCATATTTCAGACTCTATTCTGCTCAGAATAGAGTCTGAAATAATACAAAAAACCTCAGCAGGGGTAAGCAACACACACATAAGTAAAGATTTAGCAAGGATACGGTGGAATCTTGAGGGTGTGAATATATATAAGTCTGAGGTGGACGTTTTATCAATCGGCTGCATGGTCCTATCAGCACACAGCTGGTAGGGGAGTGCTGGGGAAGAGAGTCGTGTTTATATAACATCCAGGAGATATTTTGTCTATAGCCAGTTAGCAGAAGTTGCCAAGGCCACATTGGGGCACCAGATTTAGAAAAACAATATATGTTGTGGTTCAGGTAGTTGTGAATTTCCAACTACCTTAAGAGTTTTACTGGTATGTCTCAATTGCAAATCCAAATAGCCAACTTTCTGGTACTTTCTGCAGATCTGGAGTGTACAACTTCTCCAAGATTATATCCTTTAACCTCTGAGTCCAACCGCTGCCAGGCTGCCATTCTGTTGAAGAATCGTGTCCAGCTTGCGATTCTGCTGTCTTAACATTTCAGTCTGAATGTTGATCGCTCTACAGACTCCATCCAACATTGCAGGCAGCTTTGGAACGCTTTGAACAGCCGCCCACGTTTTGCAAATCACTCGATAAGCCAGGCAACCACCAACTCCAAAAAGCAGAAATCCTGTTATCAAAAGTCCAAATATGTACACATCTTCTACGTCCGCGACCGACATCGTAGTCAGGAACACAATCTTCCACTGCTGCCAAGAATCCATTGTGTATCTAGAGAAGAACGTCCCATATGGACAAGAGGGTCTCCTTTATCCTGTCTTCCCGTAGGAAAAAAATCAATTACGTTGAGAGTCCAGCTGACCAAATCCATAATTTACAAGTTTGGTGGATATGCAAAGCGAGGCTCTGAGAAAAACAAAGATAAAACGCAGAAGCAGGGAGGCAGGGAGAGAAAACGCGTGCGTCTTCCACCGAGAGCAACAGAAAGGTTTCTGTCAGATGTTCTTCCATCTTCATCAGTATTTTCTGAGATATGAGACACCATGCTATTGACAAAATTAAATACTTTGGTGTTTCTCTTGCTGCAAAAGTGTTTAATCTCATTCACGACTCCATAATGTACTATTAGGGTTTGTGGATGGTGGCTGGCTCCTTCAGAAGCCGTTTAGGAAGAAACGGTGTAGAGTGCAACCTGTTCTCATACCTTTTGCTGGTGAAAGAAGAGCTTTCTTCGGGGAGTCAGAGTCTTGCAGAATTCCTACTGGAATTCTTGTGTTTTCAGTTGGTTTGCTCCCATCATTTGTTTGCTGCTGTTTTCCTCCTTTTTGCTGGGGTTGAAGAGACTTTCCTCTGTATTGGCAGCCTGGCTGTTTCATTAGGGTGCAGGGTTCGTTCTGTTAGCCCTCTTCCCAGACCCGAAGGAAGGGATTTATGCTTCAGCTTTGTGCTGAGACAGTTCCAGGGAAGAGTGTTGGTCGGTTTACTTTCATTTACTGCAGCATTCTGTTTCTTGGTGGTGCTAGTTAGTTGTCTGTCAGTCTTATCACTGTTTTGAATCATCGGTTGGGTCTCATTGTGATACCCAGCAACTACCTCCACTGTCATTTCAACCCGAAGAAGATTCATTTCCAAAGTTATTTGGGAGAAGTTTGTCAGTCATCTGTGGAAAAAGGAGGCATCTTGTACTGATTAGCTTGTGCTGCTATGAAAGTGCAGCTGCTCCTAGTGTCTGGTGCTTCTCTCAGAAGATTTTAAAATAAAAAAATCCTTGAAAGGTTTTTTTAAAATAGCATTGAGTCTCATTGATTTAAAGTAGTTTAGTCTAGCTTTTCTTCAGTTTTTGGCCGAGAGATGAAAAGTTCAGAGAAAAATAATGGACATAGAGGGCAAAAGGAGAAAGCATCTGAGTGAGCAAAGAGGTGGAAGGCCGGTCCTTCCGACACCACCAGGTTCACCTCTGACTGTCCAGGAGTTCAGTGACGCCCTGGACACCATCTGTCATCTCAAGGAATATGCCTTGATGTTGTTGGGCACGTGGAGGCCATACAAGCTACTGAGAACCATTTGAAATTGCTGCAATGACATTTCAGCTAATTGGACTAGCCTTTTGCTGTTTTTCAATTGACATTTTTCGGTGACTGTTGATTAAAGCCTCTGTAGGTTGATCATTATTATTAAATGATGTGGCATCCTTTTGTTTCTTACATAGTACCCATTCCATATCAGTATGGATATCCAGCATGATTGTTATTCCTATTGAGATCGGATGAGTTTTCAAAGTGTTCCTTAACTTTTTATTTTTGAAATTGCCCTATAACCAGATCAAATGCAATATAAAGGCAGCCAAAACCCCTGGTTTCATATCCGTGCTTACATGGATCATTCACTCAAATGCTTTAATTTGTAGCATCTTACTGTTATTTAACCTCTTACGTTTTACGGAAGCGGCAGAAATGACCTAATTATAACAACAAACCTTTTTGTTTCTGTGTTTTTCTTTCCTGTATTTTCCTGCACAGGCCCGAACGACGACCCTGAACGAACAGCTCGGGCAGATCCAGTATATCTTCTCTGACAAGACTGGAACTTTGACGCAGAACATCATGCAGTTCAAGAAGTGTTCCATTGCAGGGCGGCGTTACGGTACATTAAAAAATTTAGTCAAAATTATCTGGGTTTCTGTGGTTTTAAAAAAAGCCCCTAATGAATCGTAGTTGTCATCCTAAATGTTTGAGTGTAGAAAAGAAACAATTAAAATACTTTGAATTTTGTAAACAGACGTTATACCTTTCTAATTACTTTCTGAACTTATGTAGTTTAAAAATTGCAAATAAAACACATTAGTCACATTTGTCAACCATGATTTTTACAAGATAAAGAGCCACTACTGAATGTGGATTTTCTTTATTATGTTTGAAACTGTGTTTGGTTCTGTTGAAGCAGAAACCCCTTCGCCCATCCCTTTTAACTAACAATTTAAAAATAACAGTTTCAGTATTTAAACTACATTTAATCTCTGAAAGGTTGACGGTTATTCACATTTTACTAAGAGTGTAAAGGCTTCCTGTTTTGTTTTTCCCTGTAACTTTCTGTTTAGGACTGAATTTGTAGGTGTTCTGGAATGGGATGCTGGAATTGCTAAATGTGTAGCTATTGGGTGTGGCTAAATATGAGGCTAAAGCGGCCTAGAGTGTGGCTAAATACGAGGCTGAAGCGGCCCAGTGTGTGGCTAAATACGAGGCTGAAGCGGCCCAGTGTGTGGCTAAATACGAGGCTGAAGCGGCCCAGAGTGTGGCTAAATACGAGGCTGAAGCGGCCCAGTGTGTGGCTAAATACGAGGCTGAAGCGGCCCAGTGTGTGGCTAAATACGAGGCTGAAGCGGCCCAGTGTGTGGCTAAATACGAGGCTGAAGCGGCCCAGTGTGTGGCTAAATACGAGGCTGAAGCGGCCCAGTGTGTGGCTAAATACGAGGCTGAAGCGGCCCAGTGTGTGGCTAAATACGAGGCTGAAGCGGCCCAGTGTGTGGCTAAATACGAGGCTGATGCTGCCCAGTGTGTGGCTAAATACGAGGCTGAAGCGGCCCAGTGTGTGGCTAAATACGAGGCTGAAGCGGCCCAGTGTGTGGCTAAATACGAGGCTGAAGCGGCCCAGTGTGTGGCTAAATACGAGGCTGAAGCGGCCCAGTGTGTGGCTAAATACGAGGCTGAAGCGGCCCAGTGTGTGGCTAAATACGAGGCTGAAGCGGCCCAGAGTGTGGCTAAATACGAGGCTGAAGCGGCCCAGTGTGTGGCTAAATACGAGGCTGAAGCGGCCCAGTGTGTGGCTAAATACGAGGCTGAAGCGGCCCAGTGTGTGGCTAAATACGAGGCTGATGCTGCCCAGTGTGTGGCTAAATACGAGGCTGAAGCGGCCCAGTGTGTGGCTAAATACGAGGCTGAAGCGGCCCAGTGCGGGGCGAAATACGAGGCTGAAGCGGCCCAGTGCGGGGCGAAATACGAGGCTGAAGCGGCCCAGTGCGGGGCGAAATACGAGGCTGAAGCGGCCCAGTGTGTGGCGAAATACGAGGCTGAAGCGGCCCAGTGTGTGGCGAAATAAGAGGCTGAAGCGGCCCAGAGTGTGGCGAAATACGAGGTTGAAGCGGCCCAGTGTGTGGCGAAATACGAGGCTGAAGCGGCCCAGAGTGTGGCGAAATACGAGGTTGAAGCGGCCCAGTGTGTGGCGAAATAAGAGGCTGAAGCGGCCCAGTGTGTGGCTAAATACGAGGCTGAAGCGGCCCAGTGTGTGGCTAAATACGAGGCTGAAGCGGCCCAGTGTGTGGCTAAATACGAGGCTGAAGCGGCCCAGTGTGTGGCTAAATACGAGGCTGATGCTGCCCAGTGTGTGGCGAAATAAGAGGCTGAAGCGGCCCAGTGTGTGGCGAAATACGAGGCTGAAGCGGCCCAGTGCGTGGCGAAATACGAGGCTGAAGCGGCCCAGTGCGTGGCTAAATACGAGGCTGAAGCGGCCCAGTGCGTGGCTAAATACGAGGCTGAAGCGGCCCAGTGTGTGGCTAAATACGAGGCTGAAGCGGCCCAGTGTGTGGCTAAATACGAGGCTGAAGCGGCCCAGTGCGTGGCTAAATACGAGGCTGAAGCGGCCCAGTGTGTGGCTAAATACGAGGCTGAAGCGGCCCAGTGTGTGGCTAAATACGAGGCTGATGCTGCCCAGTGTGTGGCGAAATAAGAGGCTGAAGCGGCCCAGTGTGTGGCGAAATACGAGGCTGAAGCGGCCCAGTGTGTGGCTAAATACGAGGCTGAAGCGGCCCAGTGCGTGGCGAAATACGAGGCTGAAGCGGCCCAGTGCGTGGCTAAATACGAGGCTGAAGCAGCCCAGTGTGTGGCGAAATACGAAGTTAAGGAATCAGCTGAGATGGTTAAGGTATCTGATCAGCATGCCTCCTGGGCGTCTCCCTTTGGAGGTTTTCTGGGCACATCCCACTGTGAGGATACCAGGTAAGACATAGAACTCACTGGAGGGATAAAAATCTCTGCTGGCCTTGGAACGCCTTGGGATTCCCCCAGAATGAGCTGAAGGATGTCGTGAGGAGGGGAATGTTTGGGTTTTTCTTTTGGACCTGTTACTCCCACGACCTGATCTCTGATGAGCGGAAGAGAATGGATGGACAAAAACTCAAATGCGTTTTGTTTCCTGTTTTTATTCTAGCTTTTTGCTTCTTTTCTGACAGGTGATCCAACCACTGCTGAAGGAACATTGCTGGACAAAATAAAGGTACGAGTCCAGTTAGGTCTGCCATGGGAAAAAATATTAAAAAGGTATACAGGTCCTTCTCAAAATATTAGCATATTGTGATGAAGTTAATTATTTTCCATAATTTCATGATGAAAATTTAACATTCATATATTTTAGATTCATTGCACACTAACTGAAATATTTTAGGTCTTTTATTGTCTTAATACGGATGATTTTGGCATACAGCTCATGAAAACCCAAAATTCCTATCTCACAAAATTAGCATATCATTAAAAGGGTCTCTAAACGAGCTATGAACCTAATCATCTGAATCAACGAGTTAACTCTAAACACCTGCAAAAGATTCCTGAGGCCTTTAAAACTCCCAGCCTGGTTCATCACTCAAAACCCCAATCATGGGTAAGACTGCCGACCTGACTGCTGTCCAGAAGGCCACTATTGACACCCTCAAGCAAGAGGGTAAGACACAGAAAGAAATTTCTGAACGAATAGGCTGTTCCCAGAGTGCTGTATCAAGGCACCTCAGTGGGAAGTCTGTGGGAAGGAAAAAGTGTGGCAGAAAACGCTGCACAACGAGAAGAGGTGACCGGACCCTGAGGAAGATTGTGGAGAAGGGCCGATTCCAGACCTTGGGGGACCTGCGGAAGCAGTGGACTGAGTCTGGAGTAGAAACATCCAGAGCCACCGTGCACAGGCACAACCTGGCACCTGCTCACAGTGTCAAAACCACTGGTAAATGGTTTACTGACCATGGTATCACTGTGCTCAATTGGCCTGCCAACTCTCCTGACCTGAACCCCATAGAGAATCTGTGGGATATTGTGAAGAGAACGTTGAGAGACTCAAGACCCAACACTCTGGATGAGCTAAAGGCCGCTATCGAAGCATCCTGGGCCTCCATAAGACCTCAGCAGTGCCACAGGCTGATTGCCTCCATGCCACGCCGCATTGAAGCAGTCATTTCTGCAAAAGGATTCCCGACCAAGTATTGAGTGCATAACTGTACATGATTATTTGAAGGTTGACGTCTTTTGTATTAAAAACACTTTTCTTTTATTGGTCGGATGAAATATGCTAATTTTGTGAGATAGGAATTTTGGGTTTTCATGAGCTGTATGCCAAAATCATCCGTATTAAGACAATAAAAGACCTGAAATATTTCAGTTAGTGTGCAATGAATCTAAAATATATGAATGTTAAATTTTCATCATGACATTATGGAAAATAATGAACTTTATCACAATATGCTAATATTTTGAGAAGGACCTGTATTTAGTAGAAGGAAACATATGTCTGTTCTAGGGTTAATGTTAAATGATTTGGCCTTTTACCACATTCTACAATGATTTAAGTCTAACCACAGGTGTAAAACATACAGATTCCACCATTAAACCATGAAAACCTCACATTAATTGCTGGATCTGATATCATACATAACTTGCATGTAGAGTAAAAGTTGTCTCATACTGGAGAAAAATGCATTTTTGCCTTTCCTGCCTGTTAGCCGGTGGACTGGAGCTGGAACCGCCAGGCTGACAAGAAGTTTGACTTTGTGGACCACTCTCTGGTTGCCAACATCCAATCCAAGAAGGACAAAGACGTTCTGGAGTTTTTCAAACTTCTCTCGCTCTGCCACACAGTCATGGCGGAGAACAACAACGGTAATCATAAAATAAAGATTTGGAGAAGCGTGAAGAAACCTGAGTGCTGCAGTTTAACTGGCAAATGTTTAGTTAAGGGGATTTAAATGAGCGTTGTACATTACCCATTTATATATATTTCTTGCAATCAAACAAAGCGTGCTTGTATATAAAAAGATGAACGAGAAGCACTGTACCTGACAGATTTTGCTCTCATATCCTCTGTTTTTAGGCGAGCTGGTGTATCAGGCTGCGTCTCCTGATGAGGGCGCTCTGGTGACGGCAGCAAGGAATTTTGGCTTTGTTTTTCTGTCCCGTACCCAGGACACGGTCACCATCTTGGAAATGGGGGATGAGAAGACCTACGAGATGCTGGGGCTGCTCGACTTTAATTCTGATCGCAAGCGCATGTCCATCATCTGTAAGAAAGAACATCAACAAACATTACAGCAGCAGCACAGCCTGTTAATGCGAAGACGGGACAGAAATATTTAGGTTTTGTTAAACTGACTCAGGAGTGTTTGATATTAGATGAAGATGAGCCCTTTAACGATGCTATTTACTGGAACATTAGGTTTAGACTAAGAATTGGGTGCAGAAGTTTGAATTTATTATTGATTTATAATCCACCGAATTATAAATGCAAACTCAATATATATATATAAACATTCAGCTAAGTCTTTTCCTAAATGGTTTGGAAGGTTCCGGACCTGATTGGAACAGATAAAGGTCCAGTTTGCCAGCACCCATTGATTAATACTCTGAACAATACGAGAGCCAAGAAACTCGGTTCGGTACTGAATGTACACTAGTTGGGGAAAGACTTAGGGAACCATTTATAAACGGCTGCATTCAAAGGTCATCATTTTAAACAATTGTACAAAAGTACCAGTTGTTCAGATGTGCTATGGTCCAGAAAAAGATCCAAGCTCTCCCAATCAGATGAAACAAGGTTGGTTAGGATGTTGACAACAATCCAGAAACCACCAGTGTCGCCGTTTTACATAATCATGTTCTGACAGGGTGCCAACAAGGAACAAAAACGCTGCTCCAAAATCAGCACCTTCAGCCTGCACTCAGAGCTGCAGATGCTGACATGGACAAACCAAATCTGTTGTAGAGGATGTGTTTATGGTTGGAAAACCCAAGCATTGAGCTGTTTGGTCATAATGATTAGAAATACCTTTGGACTCAAGTTGAGGCTTTCAAACTTAACAACTGCCAGTCATGGTGGCATCATGCTATGGCCTTGTTTTGCTGCCAGTGGTACTGGTCCATTCAATCATCTTAGATGGTTAAAACTTAGACACAATTAGGTGTTCCAACAAGACAACAATCTTAAACTCATCTAAACTGGGTTTTGGGATGGATGAAGCTGGCTAACAAACTTCCGGGATGGTCCTTCCAAACCTCCAACCCTTATCCTTGATAAAAATATATGGACTAAAATCAGAGTCAGAGCCATGAAACCAGCAAACTAATTCAAATCAGCTCTACCGTGTCTGCCAAGAATAGTGGTCTAATATCCAGACAGACTTATGACGGAAGTTTGTTTGTTTTTGGCTGCAAATCTTATGAGGCTGTTGAAAAGCTTCCTAAAGGAGAGTTAACCAAATCCTGAGGGATTGATTAAATGTTGAAGCCAGTATGTATAATTCTGACCCTGTGTGGTTGAGAGATAATTCACTGTAAATTTGAAGCTCTGTACAAACTAATTGCAGTTGAATAAACAGTGTTTTTTTTTTGTGTGAATTTAACGACATTCTTAGTTAGACAGACATCGGTCGAGGTGTTGCTTCATATCTGAAAGCTATGATTTTCCCATTTTCTTATTAAAAGCACACATTTTTGTGTGACCTCTCAATCTGTCTTGTTTTTTAGTGAAGTTTCCTGATGGCCGTATTCGTCTGTACTGTAAAGGAGCCGACACAGTCATCTATGAGCGGCTCTCCCCGAACACCAGACACAAAGAGACCACCCAGACTGCCTTGGATGTGAGTTTATATCTCTTCACTTGCGTGGTAGCAGCATGAGTGCTCTGATGGGAAAGAATTTATTTTCTTGTTTTTGTCTTGCAGGAGTTTGCCAATGAGACGTTGAGGACGCTCTGCCTGTGTTACAAAGACATCAGCGCGAGGGACTTTGAGGCTTGGTCCCGGAAACACAAAGAGGCCCAGGTGAACATGGTGGACCGGGATGCTGCCCTGGACATAGTTTATGAGGAGATTGAGAACAACTTGATGGTGGGTGGAAAAGACACAAATTAACTTCAAGGTTTTAAAATCCAGTGCTAAAAGTTTTTTGTTTTTATTAATCAAATTTATTGTGTTCAGCTGATTGGAGCAACCGCTATCGAGGATAAACTTCAGGACGGAGTTCCGGAAACCATTGCCAAACTGGCCATGGCTGACATAAAGATCTGGGTCCTGACAGGTGATAAGAAAGGTAAGTTCTCCTTCAGACTGTAGAGAGGATCTAAAACGACATCCCTGTAAAGACCGAAAGCAATCGAGATGTTTTTCTCTTCCCTTCAGAGACAGCAGAAAACATCGGTTATTCCTGCACCCTTCTGAGAGATGACATGCAGATCCATTATGGAGAAGATGTTAAGTGAGTTGATTAAAATTATGCAGCTGAAATAGGTTCAACCAATCAGCATTAGAAATGCTCAGTGGTATCAGCATACCATCACATGAAATGCTTGAAAATGGTCCACTGGGAACACCACTCTATGCTCTAGATCAGGGATATCAAACTCCAGTCTTTAAGGGCAGGTGTCCAGCAACTTTTAGATGTGGCTGTGGTCCAGCAAACCCGAATTAATTGGCTGAATTACCTCCCCAGTATGAAGTCAAGTTCTCCAGAGTCCTGCTAATAACCTAATTATTGGACTTGGGTGTGTGAAAGCAGTGACGCATCTAAAAGTTGCAGGACACCGGCCCTTGAGGCCTGGAGTTTGACACCTGTGCTCTAGACGTTCCCAACGGTATTATACTAATAACTGAAAACCATACCAAGTTAGTAGCAGGCATGGTTTCATTTTCCTCAGTAAGGGACAGTATATAATTTGGCTAAAACAATCCTTTAAATAATCCTAAACAGTTTTTAGTCCAGTTCTGCCCAGAAATCTAAGTACAAACCTAAGATGCATCAGAACATTTACATGTGACATGAAGCTTTCTTTCCTTACACCAATGTAAGACCTTAACACTTTCATATTTAATTTTTTTGGGATATTTGCAGTGAAAAGCTGATGAGCCGTCAGTCCAAAAGAAGAAATGAACCTTCATCAGTGTTTCGAGCTGGCAAAAAGAAGCCTTCTGAACCCTACTTCCCTGGATCTAACAAAAATGCTCTCATCATCACTGGAGGATGGCTGGTTGGTGTTGTTTGAAAATGATCTCAAATTGCATTTTATGGTATTTATAATATATAATCAAGCTTGCACACCCCATTCTGCTGGCAGTACATAACACACTCCATTGTTTCCTGAAGAATATCTTGAAAGTTGTAGGAAGTTGCTTGGGAACGCACACTACCCAAGAGGTTCCCCCAGGGAGCACCTCCTCTCTAAAATCTTGTACAGCTCGAGCGTACCTGACTCCCTAGACGTCCAGGCGTACTTGAGGTTGACTCGAAGCAGACGTCTGCCGGACAGGTCCACACAAAGCTTTTTATGGCTACATACGCTGTCACATTATAAACTGCTCAGTCGGATAAAGTCACACAGCTCTGAGCAACCAGTCGCAAGGATGCACAGCGTCACAGCCACTCTCTGCACCTCACCGACAGGTGTATTCCCCTGACCTTTTAACACCTTTAACACCACCTTCTTTTCTTTTTGTTTTTCCAAAGCTACAAGGTGCTGCTCACAAAACACCGGACTTTGTGGGAGCCTGAAGTGGTTCCTCCAGGAGTGGAGGCTCTGGCAACAGTACAATATACAGGTCCTTCTCAAAAAATTAGCATATTGTGATAAAGTTCATTATTTTCCATAATGTCATGATGAAAATTTAACATTCATATATTTTAGATTCATTGCACACTAACTGAAATATTTCAGGTCTTTTATTGTCTTAATACGGATGATTTTGGCATACAGCTCATGAAAACCCAAAATTCCTATCTCACAAAATTAGCATATCATTAAAAGGGTCTCTAAACGAGCTATGAACCTAATCATCTGAATCAACGAGTTAACTCTAAACACCTGCAAAAGATTCCTGAGGCCTTTAAAACTCCCAGCCTGGTTCATCACTCAAAACCCCAATCATGGGTAAGACTGCCGACCTGACTGCTGTCCAGAAGGCCACTATTGACACCCTCAAGCAAGAGGGTAAGACACAGAAAGAAATTTCTGAACGAATAGGCTGTTCCCAGAGTGCTGTATCAAGGCACCTCAGTGGGAAGTCTGTGGGAAGGAAAATGTGTGGCAGAAAACGCTGCACAACGAGAAGAGGTGACCGGACCCTGAGGAAGATTGTGGAGAAGGTCCGATTCCAGACCTTGGGGGACCTGTGGAAGCAGTGGACTGAGTCTGGAGTAGAAACATCCAGAGCCATCGTGCACAGGCGTGTGCAGGAAATGGGCTACAGGTGCCGCATTCCCCAGGTCAAGCCACTTTTGAACCAGAAACAGCGGCAGAAGCGCCTGACCTGGGCTACAGAGAAGCAGCACTGGACTGTTGCTCAGTGGTCCAAAGTACTTTTTTCGGATGAAAGCAAATTCTGCATGTCATTCGGAAATCAAGGTGCCAGAGTCTGGAGGAAGACTGGGGAGAAGGAAATGCCAAAATGCCAGAAGTCCAGTGTCAAGTACCCACAGTCAGTGATGGTCTGGGGTGCCGTGTCAGCTGCTGGTGTTGGTCCACTGTGTTTTATCAAGGGCAGGGTCAATGCAGCTAGCTATCAGGAGATTTTGGAGCACTTCATGCTTCCATCTGCTGAAAAGCTTTATGGAGATGAAGATTTCATTTTTCAGCACGACCTGGCACCTGCTCACAGTGCCAAAACCACTGGTAAATGGTTTACTGACCATGGTATCACTGTGCTCAATTGGCCTGCCAACTCTCCTGACCTGAACCCCATAAAGAATCTGTGGGATATTGTGAAGAGAACGTTGAGAGACTCAAGACCCAACACTCTGGATGAGCTAAAGGCCGCTATCGAAGCATCCTGGGCCTCCATAAGACCTCAGCAGTGCCACAGGCTGATTGCCTCCATGCCACGCCGCATTGAAGCAGTCATTTCTGCAAAAGGATTCCCAACCAAGTATTGAGTGCATAACTGTACATGATTATTTGAAGGTTGACGTTTTTTGTATTAAAAACACTTTTCTTTTATTGGTCGGATGAAATATGCTAATTTTGTGAGATAGGAATTTTGGGTTTTCATGAGCTGTATGCCAAAATCATCCATATTAAGACAATAAAAGACCTGAAATATTTCAGTTAGTGTGCAATGAATCTAAAATATATGAATGTTAAATTTTCATCATGACATTATGGAAAATAATTAACTTTATCACAATATGCTAATATTTTGAGAAGGACCTGTACAGTATACAGTCTGTTTTTCCTGAAAAGTACCTTGTGAGTTGCTGGCCAGTATCAGCTTCACCCTTTTCCTGAGGAGTGCTGCCTCCTGGCTAGTTTCCCAGGGAGTAGCCTTTCTTAAGTGGTTCCTGTGAACTACTAGGTTACAAGTCACCTCATTATAAAGCACCGTTTGTGAAGTTTCCTGTAAGTTATGGTAAAGTCCCAGCTTAAAATCTGATAAAGCAATCCGTTTCCCAAAAGTAAGTTCTGGAAAATAACATTGAACATCTGGGAAAGTACCGTCTTCGTCCTTTTTCCAAGTCTGTTTCTAACTTATTAAAATAGTTTTTTGAAAAAATAAATAACAGAACTCATTATATTGTGTGTTTTCTTAGAACGAGATTCTTTATGAGAAAAAGAAGAAACGCCGCAAGCTTCGTCTTCGCCGGTTAGGAAAGAGGCAAACTCCGAGCAACCCTCAGGATCCGATGAACGACTGGGAAAAGGAAATGAGACAAGTAAGACTAACATGTAGAACCACAATGCCTTCGGTGATGTCATCGTTGTTGCAGATAAACTGAACATACAATTGATTTGAGTTTTATAGTTGTTAGTGGGGAGAAATACCCCCTACAGACCACTAGAGGGAGCTGTTGTACCACAGTTGGAGAACAAAAGCTTGCTGTCATGTCTAATGACCACTTCAGCTTATGTTTACACGTTGGTACAGACATGTTGAATGTCTTTTTGTCCTATAGATCGACTTTGTGGATATGGCCTGTGAGTGCGAAGCGGTAATCTGCTGCCGCGTCACGCCGAAACAAAAGGCTAACGTTGTGAGTTTGGTGAAGAAGTACAAGAAGGCCGTGACGCTGTCCATCGGAGATGGAGCAAATGATGTCAACATGATCAAAAGTAAGGAAGCAAATTACCTGCTAGAGCTATTTTTTTTATTTTTTATTTGTCCAATCCCCAAACAAACCATCCTGGTTCAATATCTTCTGTCCCTCCAGCTGCTGACATCGGTGTTGGCATCAGCGGTCAGGAGGGGATGCAGGCAGTCATGTCCAGCGACTACGCCTTTGCCCAGTTCCGTTACCTGCAGCGCCTCCTGCTGGTGCACGGCCGCTGGTCCTACATCAGGATGTGCAAGTTTCTGCGTTTCTTCTTCTTCAAGAACTTCGCCTTCACTCTGGTCCATTTCTGGTACTCCTTTTTCAGCGGATACTCCTCTCAGGTCAGAAGCACTTCTCGATACAGTTAGTGATTTATGTTTCTAAGACTTAATTATGATGATCTGGCATCTGGTGTTTTAATAACATCACATCAATCTAAAACTGCTAAAATGTGAGAACTGCCCACAATAAATGTGAAATAAATGTGATCAAGATTAAACACTACAAGCAGCACATTTCTTCATACCGAGCTTGCACCAATAGTATGAGTGTGCAAACATCAGAAATCTTTTGGTTTTGCAAGATTAATAACTAATAAATAATAATAATAATTAATCAACAAGTTTAATACTGATACATTTCTGCAGAGTTTGAACCTAAGTGTTTGGACTTTCAACAAGGTTTTGTTTGTTTTTTATTGGTCATTCATTCAGAAAATTCACCATTATTTCCGCCATCTTTGCTGTGTAAAGCTCACTTTTACCCAGTTTTCTCTGCATAATCTCACCTAATTTGAATAAATGTGATTGGACCGAGCCACCTGGGGAAATATATTGATGAAGCTTGCTGTAGAGGGTCTGAAAAAATTGATCTGTTTTGATAGCTGGGCTTATAAGGGATGGAAATGGGTAACGAGTAAATTCAAGACAAAGTTAAACACAACAATAACAAAAGATTTTATTTTATGCCCTATTTCTTTATATTTTCTATATAAATCCTCACTTTCTTGCAGTCTTTAAAGTACCTTCAGAACATTTGGAGAACCAATTAAAGGTTGGGAACACCAAACATCCTGCCTTCTGAGAACTAGTATCTTCTTTCCCACAGGTCGCCTATGAAGACTGGTTCATCACACTCTACAATCTGGCCTACAGCAGCTTACCAGTTCTTCTTGTTGGACTCCTCGATCAGGTAAAAACTTTGTTCTCTAGATAACTGATTCATTATGTTGCAGAACGATCTGAAACCTTTTTATTTTACCCGTTTTCAGTAAACCATCCTGTTAGTTTCCAGACAGCAGCTTCTAAGGTTCCTGAGGAGCGGGCTGTAAGGCTGTGGTGCCCAAAGCTAGGGTCACAAAGTACATTAATTGACCAAAAAATGGTTGTGATAACGCTTGTTTTGTGACGTTGGAGCAGGAAGACCATTTAAAAATGGATAAAAGCAATTTACTGGCTGTTGATGCAGTTTGTGCCATCATCTTGAAATATTCTGTGGATCAGAAGCTAGAACATGTAGAGAAGCTGCTCTGAAGGTCCTCTATAACGTTGACATATTGTGCAATTTAAAAAATTGTGCAGGACTTGAACATGTGACACTGTGTTAGTGCTTCATGACTGTAACCGCTGTTCCACCCCACAAAGATGGATGCCAGACTGTATGACTTTTTGCTGCAGCACAATCGGGTAGATCCAGCTGGTATGTCAGTCCATCAATAGATGAACGGCAAGATATTGTACTTATGAGTCAGACGGTGAGAAGAGGATGCAAAACAGACACCAATAGAGACAGAAAAAGATAGCAGCAGTCACACTGCATAATTTTACCTGAAGATATCACACACAGCTTATCTATATTTGTCGCTGTGTGTTGGAGCTCTAAATGGTTCTGTGGGTTCAACAAAAAGTGCTGCAGTACACCTGATAATACCCAAAGGTTCCATTAGATTAATTTTAGAGTTCTAGAAAGAAGTTTAGGGGAAAAACTTGCCTGAGATTCTCAGAGTATCATCAAAGTTTCCCAGGAAACTTCCCAAAGTTCCCAGGAACTGGCCAAGTTATGACTAATAATATGACCCGGTTCCCAGAATAGACCTTCGGGTTTTGGAAAAATAACTTGTAAATCCAAACATTTTTTTATATAATGTTTTTCATAAAGAATTTCGTTAGAATCTAAATCAGTTAAATCTGATTTATTCTAGCGGGGATGTGAGTTTGGATGAGATCCTTGTTTGATCCTTTATAAGAATATCCTTTTTCAACATGCAGGTGGTGGAAGTCGTGTTAGTTCCCCAGGGTTATCTTCTATATGCTTGAAATGAATATTAGGCTGTTTTATTGCCACTGCCAATGCCTCCATGCAGGATAATGTTATGTGCATGCTCATACGTGCCTCATAACGTCCACCAGGTGGTGCTGCAGCACCATCTGAACACTTGCAGTGCTCTTGTTAGCTGCAGAAACTAAATTTTGCTAAAATGATCCAAATTCACAGAATTAAAAGCATTCATAGTCCAAATACTGATATTTAGAAAAAATATCACTAAAATAAAAAACGTTATTTATTCTTTGCCTTAAATAAAGGAGAGGTTTTAATGAGCAGAATTTGAACCTGTTTAGTCTAACTCGGACCTAAACACTAAACTCAAGCAGGCACAAATAAAGAAAAATACGTTTAGACCCAAAAAGCAAAGACAAAGTCAAACGTGTTTTGTGTTGACCGCTTTTTGGTTCCTCTTGACTCTGCAGGACCTGAACGACCGACTCAGCCTAAAGTTTCCAAAGCTGTATCTACCCGGCCAGCAGGGGACGCTGTTCAACTACAAGAACTTCTTCATCAGCTTGTTCCACGGCATCTTTGTGTCTCTCGTCATTTTCTTCATCCCGTACGGAGCATTCCTGCAGACCATGGGTCAGGATGGAGAGGCTCCCTCCGACTACCAGTCCTTTGCTGTTGTTACTGCCTCATCTTTGGTTTTCACTGTAAACCTGCAGGTTAGACGATTCAGTTCAGTTCTCACCTTAAATAATCAAATATTCCGCATTCTTTCTGGTCCACATCGTTTCTATTTAATATACACCTATTTCCACAAATCAACCTGCAGCTTTTCTTCCTTCTTTCAACACTGAGCTACACCTCAGAAAATTAAAATATTATGAAAAAGTTTAATATTTTTTGTCCCTCATTTTCAAAAGTGAAACTTCCTCCTTGTGGAGGGGAAGCCAAAAAAGGCCAATGCTAAAGATGCTGGTTATTATCAGATAGGTATATGCAAGCACATTCGTAGAAAGTTGAGTGGAAGGAAAAAGTGTGGGATGAAAAGGGGCATCAGCATCATGGATAACTACAGCCTTGAGAGGATTGTCAAGCAAAAAAATCCTACATATGGGCTCTTGGCATCTTACCCGGGCTAAGAGAAACAGAACTGGACCCTTGCTCAGTGGTCCAAAGTCTTCAGATGAAAGTAAATTCTGCATTTCATTTGGAAATCAAGGTCCCAGAGTCTGGCGGAAGAGTGGAATGGAGAGGAACAGAATCCACTTTGCTTGAAGTCCAGTGTGAAGTTTCCAGTTTGTGATGGTTTGGGTTGCCTTGTCATCTGCTGGTTCAGGTCCATTGGGTTTTTTGAAGTCCACAGTCAAGACAGCTATCTACTGTGGGAGAAGGAAGTTAACCTAAAATTATAAAAATGATGAAAAGACAAATGGTTTCCTCTCAAAGTCAACGCAGGGGACCTTTTAATTCAGAACATATTTCTGAATACATCTTCATAATACAGAATCCCACAGAATCCCAAATCCCTTACATGAGTCAAAGCGTATATATTCAAAAGTCATATCATTGTTGTGTATGTGAAACCCATGACAAATCCAATGTATCCTTTCCATTTAAGAAACGTTTTGGCAAACAACTCTGGACTCTTAGCAGCCCTTACAGGAATCACAAGACTAGAATCACATCTGGAAGATTTCAAAACGGTTGCATCACAACAGCCTCTTTGCTCTTATCAACCACTCATTCCACAGCCGGTTTTCCATATTTAGGCAAACAAGGTGCAAATGGGGCTCTTTCTAAGAATCATTGTTCTCACGGGTCAAGAGTTTCCTTATCTGAACAAGTTCCTGGACGGGCCTTACCGGCCTGCTCAGGAACTGTTTTCTTATGTCCAGAACAGAATTCACTTTCACATATGGCAAGAACAACAGTATCCCTTTTAATCTACCAAACTACCAGGACATTTTAGATCACTTCATGCTTCCTTCTGCTGACAAGCTGCATGGAGATGCCAATTTCAATGTCCACCAGGACTTGGTACCGGCCCACACTGCCAAAGGTACCAGAAGGTGGTTTAATGACCATGCTGGTACTGAAATGAGAGACGATAAATATTGAACTTTTTCATCATGTTCTAATTTTGTTTTGATTTACCTGTAATTCCTGTTCTGATAGTCACTCTAGTGGTTTATGTCAAAGTGTGGTTGTAATGGATCTAAGGTAGTCTTTGAGGGCCAAAAATCATCAGAACATCTTCAACTTGGCAACAAACAAGAGAAAAGAACCTGAGGATCCTGGCATCCAGCTGTTCTAATTCTTCTGTCTCTGTTCAGATCTCTCTGGACACGTCGTATTGGACCTTTGTGAGCTGTTTTGCCGTTCTGGGCAGCATAGCCATCTACTTTGGGATCATGTTTGACATCCACAGCGCTGGAATCCATGTTATCTTCCCCTCGGTGTTCACATTCACAGGTTGGTTTGTCTGTTCGGCTGTAGGGCTGACCACCACTGTTTCTATAAAATGCTTCGCTAATCTTAATTGGATCGTTGCCCCAGACATTTCTTCAGCTTTAAGCTTTACTAGTGCAGAAAACAGAGGGGAAACAGTGATGTAATAATATATGAGACACATCCCCTGAAATGCCTTAAGTTTAAATAGCAGAATAATATGTTCTGTGATGGTAATTCAACCAGATGAGTTGAATGATGTGTCTGTGACTGTAGGTGCAGCATCAAATGCTCTGCGTCAGCCCTATCTGTGGTTAACCATCATCCTGACGGTGGGGCTCAGTCTGCTGCCCATCGTCTGCATCCAGTTCCTTCATAAAACCATCTGGCCCTCGGTTGGAGACAAGGTGAGACTTCCTGATTTGGTCAAAACTTTCTGTCAAAATCCCAAAACTAAGCAACCAGGTTCTGGTCATTGGAGTTGAAGTGAAAGTGTTTTCTTTGACAGTGATTGTGTCTTGAGACTCACTGTAATCATTGTTAGAAAATGATTTTATCACCTAAGAAACATCTCTAAGCCAAGATGTTTTATATCAAACACAGAACTAGAAAAGATTATCCATGTTCTGTTGACCCGCTTGGACTACTGCGATTGTCTTTTCACCTGTTTTTATGTAAGGCATGTATGGATCGCCTTCAGACTGGGCAGTGATGCTTTTAACCTGCGCTAACAAGAGAGACCACATAACCCCAGTTCTTGAGTCATTGTTCATTTGGGAAACCAGTTTAAGATGTTGGTCTTAACGTTTAGGGCTCTCCATGGCTAAGCCCCTTGATCTTGATAATTTCCTTTAATCCAGAAACACATTAATGATCTAGATCTGAACACAGCGTCTGCTTCCTGAACAGTTGACAGAAGAGATGATCAGCTTCAAAACAAGCCAGTGTTCAGTTTGTTATTGACCTGTCATGAACTTTAACATTTAACATGCTAACTGAAGCCTGCATGCCCCAAGATGGCGCTCTTTTTAGCTTTTTCAATTTCTCACAATATTACAAGCTGTGACCATGTGATGAATTGGCTGAGAGGTCCACTCCTGGAAAGACTGCCAGCAGCTCTAGATGTTTCTCCTCTCATGAATGATCCTTAGGCTTCAAGTAGTTTGTAAGCGACCTTATAGCCCTTCCCGGATTAAAGGGCAGCAACCGTTGCTCCTTATTGCCTTGGCATTGTGCAAACAAACAGCTCAAACTGCCAGAGCTTCTGCTTTTATAGAGCTTCTCACACTGATTATTGGTTAATCAATGAACCTCCTCATGGATTCATACGAAAACACTGCGGATTGTCTTTAGTTTTTTAACTTATTTAATGCTAAATTACACTAATGCTTTAATATAGATTTTTATTTTAATTTTACAAAATTATACTGTAGGGACACCTTTTGTTACACTTCTCCTCATCCTGCAGGTCCAGAGGAACAGGAGGAAGTATGAGATGCAACTGGAGGAGGAGGAAAAGAAGAAAAAGACCTCAAGTTTCCAGCGAAACAGAGCTTCCCGACGCTCCGCCTATGCCTTTTCCCACACGCCCGGCTACGCCAACCTCATCTCGACTGGGCAGAGCATCCGACGGCGCCAGACGGCACACGGTGGGAACGCCGGCAGGAGGCCTGCCCTCTAGAGACGGTGGCCCGAGGAAGAGCAAAGCTGCAGCTGGAGGAGCTGGAAACATCTGGAGGAATTTATTTCTGTGGATCGGTCCTTTTTAGTTTCTGAAAGAGCCTCAGAGGGGGACAGGAGGACCCGAAGTGCTGAGAAGTGACAAATGAATGCCTCCTGGTTGGGCTTTGCACCATCTAGGCACAAACTGATAACTTGAAACACTCACCGAAGAGATGACCTCCGTTACCGGGGGTTTGATGTCACCTGCGTGACTGACAATGTTGTTTAACTCAGGATTATTTTTAAATAAGAGCCTTATTTTTAGTAAGATGGCAACCACTGCGGTTGCCATGAAGCTAGAACGTTATTTAATGTCGTAGTCTTTGGTAGTTTTGGCCTCGCATCCAATCTGCAATAATTAAAATTAAAGTTCCAGTTAAGTTCTGCTATGATTCTACTTGTTGGGCCCAAAGGTTTTTCTTCACCATAAAACATCAATGTAAGGGGGGGGGGATTTTTCTATGCCAGGCTGTACAAGATGTTTCTTAGAATGTGTCCTAATTTAAAAATTTGTTGTAAATTCAGCTTTTTCTGTTTATGTAAAAATGTTCGAGTGTGCTAAAACACTTTCTAATCAACTGGAGGAACTTTTTTCTCCTTTAATGGCTTTTAAACTATTTTTCCTGATCAGTTTGGATTATTGTTCTTTACTGTTTTACAACTTTTTTTCTGTAAAGCTCTTAAAGATGTTTTCAATTTAAAGAAAATGAACTCAGATGCTTCTCTTAGACTCTTTGGTGAAAGATTTACAGTTTATTTTTTATTTCTTAAAAGTTTAATCACTACTCGTTAACTCAGTAAAAATTAGGATTTCCTTATTGTGTCACTTGTTTACTTGGCTAAGATGTTTTTCATCGTGTTTTTCCAGGTCTGCTATCAAATTTAGGACTTTTAGGACAAACCTCTAAGCCAAAAACTGATCATTCAGGTTCTGACTGTTACTGGATCTTCATGTTAATGTTCATTAATGAGGTGAACAGAGGTTGTTCTTAACGTGATGTATTTTATCCTTTGGTTGTTAATAAAAGCCAGCGACACATTTAGCAATATGACTGATGGATGTTTTTTTCCCAAAGAGATGTTTTATTTTTATTTAAGAAGTTGTTGAAAATTACTGGTCAAATTAATAAAATGCTCATTTTAACATAAATTTGTTAGAAATGCCAACAAACAGCTGGCTCGTGACTGAAGCTTGGTTTGAATGGTCCAATATGCAGCAGGGGTCTCCACCTCCAGTCCTGGAGAGCTGCTGTCCTGCAGCTTTTAGATGCATTCCTGCTCCAACACACCTGAAGCAATGAATGGCTTGTTACCAGGGCTCTGCTGAACCTGATGGCATGCTGAAGAGGTGATTCAACCATGTGATTGAGGTGTGCTGGAGCAGAGATGTATCCAAAAACTGCAGGACCGTAGCTCTCCAGGACTGGACTTGGGGACCCCTACCACACAGAAGAGATATTCATAAAAAACAAACTAGTTAGAAGCTGTTGTTGGGCTCTCTTGTTGATATAAAAGCCTGGAAGAACTCAAACTTTTTCCACCTCAACAATAATAAAACGGAGGTCATGGTATTTGGGAGATCATATGTTTAATATAACTCTTAAACCCTTTCTGTCATGCAATCACTCTTCTGTCAACATAAGTCCAGTTCTGGCTCCTGATCATTACATGACTGTTGTAGGTTTTAAGGGACTCATGGTCTTGCCAGTCAGATTTGAAGGAACTTTTTAAAGGCTACATACCCACAAGATCACTGAGGTCAAACAACCAGTTGTTTTTAGATGTTCCGAGGTCCAGTCAGAAACCTAGAGGTGATCCTGCCTTCTCTGCCGCAGCCCCAAAACTGTGGAATAATCTACTGATCCATATTAGAGCCGCTCATAATCAAGACCTTTTAAAGACCCGCCTCTAGTTTGGATTTGGAGTTAAATGCAGTTTAGCTGGTTCAGTTTATACATTTTTATTTTTAATCTTTGACTGCCGTTTTTTTTTTTTTGTCAATTTGTTTAATTTCTACATAAATAAGGTTTACTGACATAGAGGCTTAAATCAGGCCAAATTTTGTTCCTATGTTAGTACACATGGCATCACTTATTTCTTTTCTCTTGGAATTTAACTTTTAGTTTTTGTAGCAGACCGTGAAAACAAACGCATCATCCTTTCACCCATTAGGACAAAAAATGTCCACTTCCCAAAAAATGCTATAAAACTTAACTTTTTGCTTTTCTCACATCTCTTCCACAATGTACTTTTTATTTAAACCTACCCAAGATTCAACAGTTATGAGGGTTTAACCTTTTAAATACTTTATTTACTTGATGCCATTGCTGGTATTTTAAAAAGTCCCACAAAAAAATCACTTACCAAAAAACAAATGTTGTCAAAGTGCTGAACTGATAAGTTATAAAACAACTAGCACAAGTAAAATGAGGTCTCTCATGCTGGGTTAAAGGCTAATGGAAAAAAGATGAGTTTTCGGAGCAGAATTCCCGAGTGAAGAGGCCAACTGGCAGGGAATACTAAAGCCTTGGAGCTGCCAAAGAAAAAGTACCAGTTAAAAGACGTGCTGCTGCATTCTGTGCTAGATGGAGACGAGACTGTCTTTGAGACACCGCAGTATAAAGAATCAAGGCGTGTTGTGATGAATGCATGGATTAGTTTCAAAGTCCTGTTTTTAAAAAGAACATATTTCACCATTCAAAAAAGGATTTTACCACTGAACTGACCTGTTTGTCAAGGATTTCACCCTGAGGTTAGTTACAGTAGGCTTGTACTGAGCCAGAGGGACAAGCTCTACAGAGGACTTCCCACTGGAGACTCCAAGACCGATCACAGAATCTCTCTTTCTGTCATTAAAATTAAAGAAGTTAGGAGTCATCCAGGCTCTTATTTCTTGAAGGCATTCTAACAATAAGTGCATGGAGTGGGAGTCCTCTCCTTTAACGGGAATATAAACCTGGCAGTCATCAGCGTAAAAATGAAAGGTACATTTGTGCTTCCTAAAAATGCCACCCAAGGGAATCTGATATATCCAAAAAAAAAAAAAAAAAAAGCAGAGGCCCAAGAACTGAGCCATGTGGGACCCCACAGGAAAGAAAGACTTGGGAAGTAGGACATGAACCAGTCAAGGGCAGTTCCTCAGATGTCTATAAAATGCTCTAAATGAGATATTGAAGTAATTCACAGTATTAAATGCAGCTGTTAAATAAGAAAGTAGGATAATTTCTGGAGTGCGTAGCTAAAAGAAGATAATTGAAAACCTTGAGCAGATTCTGTGCTTTTGGTGATTATTGTGTTTCCATCTTCTCTGAAAAAGCCTGAACAAATAATAATAAAATCATATCTTGTCAGAAATGACTCCAGATCGCCCCCTTCTGGTCAGCTAGGTGTACTGTTCGCTGTTAGATCCCCGTCATCCAATGGATTCCTTTGAGCATGCGCAAAGTGTCAACGTGGAATTAAAATGTTACGCTAACTCTGATTCTTACGTCGCTTACGTAATGTTCGAATCCCAAGTTCGGGCAGAAAGCGGGCTCGCTAGCAACAGGACGGAAAGTCATAGTTCGGTAACGGAATTTACTCGACTGGCAGGAAGGATAACATGGACTTTATTTTCAAAGTAAGAAAATCTTTCTTTATTTGATGGTTTCCGTTAAGAAAGGCCGCCATTTGTCATTCGTGGGTCAGTGTCACGTACGTGTTTCTGTCATGAGGTGACCTGTGAAATAATGCTGTGTGCTGCGTTGGATCATTATAACTAATATAAAGAGAACAAAGATGGCGTCAGGGTGGAGGAAGAGTTGGAGCTAAAATGCTAGCAGCTGTTCAAAGCTCAAATGGTGTTTAAAGTAAGACGACCAGACAAATCAAATCATTTCCAGCAGTTTCAGTTCCATTTATTTTAAAATATTTATTCAGAATTAAACAATAAAAAATCAAGTGTAATAGCAGGGAAGTGTCTATCCACACTGTTGTTCACAATTCCTAAAAAAGGGTAATAAAAGATAAAGTAATGTCTCTTTTTTCCAAAACCCTTCTGCTCTTTCCCTCCTCTTAGCTTTAAACTTCTATCAGTCTATTTTCCTCCTCTCTCCTCTTCTATCAGTTTTTCACTATTCTAAAAGAGACATAACATAATCACAATCCTCTCCAAAAGCATTAGAAAGTATAACTGAAACCCTGAGTTTCTTTAAATCAAGATTAAAAACGTATTTGTTTAGAGTGGCCTTTGACTATACTATTTAAACATGATTCATTTTCAGTCCAACTTTCATTCTTATCAATCATTTTGTCATTCATTTTTATTTTTGTATCTTTTTATTATCTTATAATTTTAATTATAAGTTTTTAGTCTCTTAATTATTTGTATTCTTTAATTATTTAATTACCTTTATTCCACTACAATGTACTTTTCCTTTTTTTCATGCACAACACTTTGAATTGTCTTGCTACTGAAATGTGCTATATAAATAAACTTTCCTTGCCTTGAAAAATTACAATTTAACAAATAAAGGAAGATTTTAGTCGGTTATTTATAGATGAAAAACTATAATAATCCAGATATAATCCTATAAATGTTAACTTTTTTAAAGTTGTTAACATTTCTTCCATCTTAGCCCAGTACGCGGTCTCGTCTCCAGCCAGTGTCGTGTCATCCGCATATTTGATAGTGCGGTTGGAAAGCAGTCGAATGTGTACAGTAGAGGGCTCAAGACGCAGCCTTGAAGGGAACCAGTGCTGAGTGTGATTGTGCAGGAATGGTGGGCGGCCAGTCAGAAACTTTTCAATCCAGTTGCAGGTGAGGAGGGGATCTGTAATTCCAGTAGTTTGGTTGTGAGGATGTCTGGAATGATTGTGTTAAATGCTGAGCTGTAGTCTATGAAGAGCATCCTCACAGAGCTCTTCTTGTACTCCAGGTGGCTCCACGCTGGAGTACAAGCACAATCAGAGTACAATGGAGTACTCTGATATATGCTGCTTATAGGAGCCATTTGTAGTTTTTGTTTTTTGGTCATAGTTTGGGTCTTTCTCATTTAGTCTTGATAATCCTGTTTGGTTTAAATGTGAATTGACAGTCTGACCTATATTTTACTCTACCACTGGTGGCGGTGTGGGGAAAATCTATATAGGTGTCAGGGTTAGAGGGCATCGGGTGTTGGGGTGTGTGGAGGTCATACGGTTTTTTACCGCTCTCTTTTGTATACTGGTTTGGGTTCATCATATCCACATATTGACCATATTTGCCATCTTTTTGCATGCTGCCGTAAACTGCCACCCTGGATTTTTGATTTTATTCAATACTCAGCTTGTATTCAATAAATGGGATCATTCCCAAACTTATCTCCTGGTCTGGACATTACCTTATGAGCGCGTTTGGACCTGGATTCCCCGCACCCAGAAGCGACTACAAATGGATGGAAGTTGATAGTCGCTATAACAAACACAGTAAAACTAATCCAACAAGCTCTTCAGATTAACTCAACAAAGCAACTGCTTTAAAACAGTTTTAGAGGAAAATAGGCACAGACGACGACATCCAGTGGTGGAAGTGTGGTTGTGTTGTCCTCTGTGCAACACATAGAAAGTGTTCATGGTCCTCGATGCTGTGGAGATCATCTCTGGTTGTTCTTCCTTCTTGAAATTCTACCAGATTCCTCGAGCAGTTTAATAATATTCTGCACCAGAGAAGAACAAATATGTAAATCTCTTCCAAACCTGTTTTAAAGAACCTTCATTTTAATCAATTTCATTATTTTCTCACACAATAAATGTCACACTGGAGATGCTCCGCCCCTCTTTGTGCCTCAGGAATGCAGCATAAAATCCTAATTTTAAAATAGTTTTGTAAATATTCAGACTTTAAATTAAAGTATTGTCACCAAAGCAAACCTTCTGTTCGAACATTGCAGTACTCTGTGCAGCCTCTTGGTGTCACTGCAGCACCATGTTTGGGCTCTTTTGGCTCTGGAGGTCAGCTGTGGGAACAGGATTCATCACATTATTCCTGCTCTCCTTCTAATGGACCAGTTTAAGGTTGGTCAGCAGGAGAAGGTCTGATTCATCTGCAGGAAGATAAACTCAGACATGGTGTAGAGTAGGTCTTGTCCTAATTATTATCTTAACACCTCCTTGAAACGTCTGCATTGCTTGTTTTGTTTTCAGAAAACAAAACACTGAAGAACACGTTAATATCTTTCAGCCTCACATGTGTTCTGATTGGGCTTTTATTCCCCAGTCAGAAGGTTCCAGTCCCCATGTTCCTTTATGTAAATATATATATAATACATAAATAATGATAATAAAACATGCACAAAATGATTTTATTCATGTTATGCTACAAATGTGATGTATAACAAAACATATAAATGTAATGGTATAAAAAATCCGATAACTAAAGATTTATATCCTTTTATGCATATTTCTAACATTAGACTTACAGAAGTATTTGTATTGGTGTTTGAATCAGAAACACTGTAAATGATGAAACTTGATCATGTTAAAGCTGTTAATTATTAACAATTATTCATATGAAGAATTAATAATAATTGATGTATTTAAAATTGTTTTGACCAGATCTGTTTTATATCAAACGACTCATCTTCAGTAAAAGAAAAAAGGTCTGTTTCATTAAAAATAACCTGTAATTTGCTCCTATAAAGCCGTAAGTTTCTGAACTCCTGAAGATCCATGTTGGAAGGTTAAACCTTTTCTGCCTAAAGAACTTTAAATCAATTAAATTAGTCTAATAAAAACTTAAGGTATAAGTGATGCTTTTGAATAATTTTCTGTGTGAATTTAATTCATATCAAAGCCTTCATAAAGTAGGAAATAGTTACAGGATAGTTTGGGACACATACAAGTAAAAAAATCAGCTTTAATTGGATAAAGATGCTCAATAGTTTTGAGTGGAGCTGCTTCATCTGCAAATTCCCCTTATTATAAGGCACCAAGAGAAGGAGTGACTACAGTTAAACTTTAGGTCGTATTTTAAACAATAATCTCAAAGAGGATGAAATGAATGGGTCGTTGATGGGTTACTGCTGAACTTAGGCTCAGGCAGGAAGCAGCGACACTCTAAAGCACCACAGGTCAGAAATACCTGTCTTTGATATTAAGCTTTTAATTAAAAAAAATAACAGGAACTGCAACCTTTTGCTTTCAGTGACGTTTACGTCTCATTTTGTTTAGAAATAATCTTGTTATATTGTTTGTCCTTTACCTGAAAAAAATCTCCTATACTCAATACCAAACTAGTTAAAAAGTAAGTTTATTGCCCAGAATGAATGTAATTCATCCCACATGCAGAACCGTGATGGAGACGTTAATGAATTTAAATGTAATGTGCTGCTTAGTGTAGAATAACCACCAGAGGGCAGACTTGGTCGCTGCACAAACAGGCCCCTGAGGTCCCAGCTATTGGGCCACTATGACATCTATGCGCCACCAGTTTTAGAACATGCAAACCCAATCAAAAAGAAAGACATACTCCATTAAGTGCAGGTGATTCTCCATAGTGTGCCTACAAGGAATCTTCTGTTCTGCTGAGCTCCATTTCACCGTTTCCACTCAGATGCTGCTGCTAGATATCAGAACTCCTTCACACCCGGTGTTACCTTCTGGTGGTCGTTCTAGATGTGCCAGATCTTTTTATACTCAGTGCAAATAGAAAGTATCCCTGGTCAGTGCTTCTTAGCTGTCTTGTTGAAAGTGGGTTGTTCCTCTCCACTGTCACCACATGCTTGCTCTTCGTGCTTGTGTGTAAATGTACAGAAATTAAAAGCATTTGATTGTGATGCGTGGATGTAAAGTTGTGGAAATGTAACAAGATTATATAACGTTTTTACACAGTAACTATATTTCATACAATAGGCAGCATGTGTTTTAAATTTGTACCGCTGTGAAAAAGTTAGGACACCCTAAATAATTAGTTTCCTCTAAAGAAATGTTCACCTTTTTTATCTTTATTTAATTTCTGGAAAAGTGGAAACGTGATGTAATTGCACTTAAACAACAAAAATAAACCTTGTTTTACTTATTAAGCAAAAATATCAACAAATTGTGTTTTCTACCTGTAGAAAAAGTTTGGACACCCTGCTCTTTAATAGCTGTTTTAACCTCCTTTATCTGACATAACTTCAGTGTGATCTTCTTGGACCCATCTGGCATCTCTGACATCAGTCTGAGGAAGGTTTGCTCAGGTCCTGCTGTATCTCCAAACCATGACACTCCCACCTCCATGCTTCAGCTGGTTTGAGGTTCTGTTCCTGGAATGTATTTGGTGTAACCCAAACATGTCCTCTGTTCTGGTGTCCATATAATAACGTTGTAGACTCATCTGAAGAGCATTGTTCCAGAAGTCCTGGTCTTTGACTACGTTCTCTCTGGGAAACTTCTGTCTGACCTTCATGTTTTTCTTAGAAAGCAACGGCACCTCCCATGAAAGTTAAACTTGTTCAGTTTCCTGATTGGACAGATCTTTACACCAAAAGCATCAAGGGCCTGCTCTAGGTCCCCTGAAGACATTTTAAGGTTTTTGAAGACCTCCTTTAGCATCTTGTCATCTGCTCTCAGGGTGGACTTGCTTGGACAGCCAAACATGTCGTCCCCTGTAAACATTTTTCTGTGAAGTGGAATGGTTGATTTTACGTTTTTTTAGAGGTCTCTTTATGTCTCATGATCTTCTACCGTCTTCTTCTGAAGGCCTCAGACATCTCTTTGGATCTCACTGCAGCAGTCAGGAGCACAAAGCTAAACGTCTGAGGTTTAAACGGGACAAACCTCCTTCAAAATGATGAGTAATGATGTTCTAATCATGTGCTCCTGGTGTGATGCGTCTGTGTTGGACCGCTGCCATCTTGAGTAGGAACTGAAGATGGCAGATTGATTGGTTTTTAAGGGGAGAACATACAAGCTCCATGCAGAAAGAGACGTTCTTGCTGCAAGGCTACAGTGCTACCACACAGACCCTTTCAGTCAGTACTGGTACAATCTGGTACTGAATATCCAGATGTATGAATGTTAGAAAAACACACAGGCTGTCATGGGGTGTCCTAACTTTCTAATGAGTGTATATTAAGAGAGAAGCTGTGTCAGTAATATGTAATAACTTATGGAGGGATGTGTGAGCTGACTCGGTAAAGATGATCTTTTCTCTATTGTTGACAAGTTAGAAATAAGAAACAATAGAACAAAGTCAGTGATTTGGACCTTCTCTCACCAGCTTGGATTCTTTGAAAATTAAAATCTAAGAAGTGAAAGAAAGCAGTTGATGCATTAAAATGAGAAAACAAGTATTATACAACGTTATAGAAATATCCAAATCCAGCTTTCAGCTTGTAGAATGAAAATGTTCTGAAAACAATCTGGTTAAATATACTTTGAACGGATGCAGCCAGGTGTTCACTAATAATGTATATTGTCTCAGTTTGGCCTCAAACTGGTCCCATCAGGTTGAAGATGATTCTGCTGGGTTTACATCATTTCCTGTTTCCCTGACAAATTCAGTTTGTCTCTAAAACTGGAACTGGTTGTTTTATCAGCACAGACGGTGAAATTCCCGTCATAAAACTGTTAACATGATGTTAAATCATCTTTTTATTTTTTGGCTGCTATCTCTTAGCCTCTCCGTCAAATCTGCATCGGTTCCACTCCGGCGGCCTCCGGGCGGACTCGGATAATGCTCTCCATATTTACAGCAGCAGGAGGATTGGGAGGTTTCTGACGAGATCCCATTTGTGTGAACCTATTAGCGCCGAGCGCTCTGAGCTCTGCCTGATACGCCTCTGAGATTAGGCAATGGTATTACAGTAAGAGGATCGGCCCGCCTCGAGGTGAGGGCCCGGAGAGAGGAACACACACAAACACTGATAGGACCACACGTTCCCTGGAAAAATGATTAATCCGATCAGGATCTGGCACCGAGAGCAGAAAGGATCGAAGAAGGAATGAAAACATGATGAGAAACATTCATTCAACTTTTAACCAAACGCAACAATTTGTTTCACCTCATGAACGTGAACTGGACCAATGCTGAACATTTGGGCCTAAAGGACAAATCTTTGCTACTTCCTGCACAAATCAAATCAGTTTAGTTTATCTCTATAGTTCCCATTCATAACAAATGTTATCACAGGTCCGGTTCATATCCAGTCATATAGAATCCAATTCAGTCCAAATGTCATTCAAATAGATCCAGTTCACTCCAGTACCATCTGATTATACCGTGTACCAATTCAGTTATGGTCCATTATGTACAAGACATTCAAATTCAGTTGATCTTGTATTATTAGCTGATTAAAAGGTTTTTATGTTATCTAAAGAGGACCGATTGCAATGTGTCTTGGACTCAACCAAAGCCCGGCATGGGGATCCGGATCCCGCGGGCCCCGGGCCAACGTAGATCTAGGGGGCAGCTTACAGTAGCCCCCTGGACCGGATTGCTGGAAAGATGGAGAGGACAACTGAGGCTGGCAATAAAATATGACTGGAGAATCATTCATTGTCTCATCGAATAATAGAATCATTAAATTGAACAATAATTTAAATCAAAAGAGATAAATAGCAACTTAAATCTCTTTATTAATTCAGATTTGCCTGATTTCATCTAAAGATGCAGAACAAAGAAGATTTGGCCTGGAATCGCCACTGTTTCTGTGTGAACGGAGATTGTAATTAAATGTTGTGTAGATGTGTTCACAGAAACATAAAGAAATCCCGTTTTCAGCGGATCGTTGTTTAAACAGCGTCTCAGTTTGACACAAAATCAGAGTGGGTTTTCAGCCTGAATCACAGCCTCTGTCTTCAACATCACTACGGCAACCTGAAATTTACTCACATAGATTCAGTTTGAAGTTTCATACATCCAACCTCGGGTTCCTCTGACACACTGAAGGAGGATTTCCAATATTACAGCTGAGTCGTCCCTAAACAGTGTTTTTGTCTTGAGAAGGTTGAAGGTGACAGGAAATGAAGTCACAACGAGGAAGTCTTGGCCAGCCACCTCGTTCTGCATCCTCCCCCCTTCCAGCATGGAGAGAAAAAGCCGTGTTATAATTTATGACATAAAAAGCATGAATCTTTCAGCTCAGAGATGGCGCTTCATGTTTACGGCAATCGTTTCCTTAGTGAATGATTCATGTGGATGTGCTGCTTATGAATATTTCAGGAAACAAACAGAAACATTTCTGCTCAGAGCTTTAAACTCCTCCGATCATCTCAGCAGACAAACCGAAACTCTGGAAGTTTAATAAACAACACATTTCTTGGTTCTCTGTTATTATTATTATTTTTACTATTATTCACAAGGAACAGAAATACTAGTAGCTTTAAAGATCCTTTGTTCGTTCTTTTTGAATCCATGTTTTGTTTGAATAAGAAAGGTTTGTAATACTTTATTTTTTAAGTTTTTAGTGTGCTATTATTATTGGTAATAAGTTTAATTGAAATATTTTAAGATAAAATAGATGGTTATGATCAAAATGATGTGCAAATGTCTTAAACATTTGTTATGCAATTCTTCTTTCAAATAAAATCAATTTAATATTGTTTTTTTGTTTTGATTTTGTGGTACTAAGCGCCTTTATTTTGTAAGGTGACCAACAGGAAATGGGGTGGAGGGGGAAGACATGCAGCAAAGGTCAACAGGCCGGGACTCGAACCTGTGTCCACCACGACCAAATAACGTGTATTTTTTTGACAGTATTTAATAGTTTCCTGGGTTCTGTGCAGAGCAGCATTAAATAATTTAAACTTCCAGCCTGGCAGTTTAACCTTTAACCTTTTGCTGCAGCAGCAAGTCATGAATTGATTATTGAAATACTAAAATATTTAAGAAATGAAATATTTTTGTGGCTAATTAGTATTAAAATAAACTTAATTGAACTCCTTTATCGTCATCACACATTCAACGATAACTTGGCAGAAGCGATTCAAACAATTAGTAATCACATCAAAGTGTGTGCATATATGTACAAACATTTTGTCTCATCAGTTCACAGAATATTCTTCGAGAAGTCTTGAGGATCATCAAGAGGATTTGGAGTTGATGTGAAACGGGTCTTTGTATTATTTTGGGTCAGCAGTGGTTCTGGCCTCGGAACTCTCCCCTGGAGTCCATATTTCTCCAGTCTGTCTTTATGATTGTTGATTCATGACCTCTGACCTTAATTCAATGTAATTCAACTCAAAAATACTATTATTTATAATTCTATTAATCCCAACTGAGGCAGTGAGGCCTGCAGAGCTTTAGGTGTTGTTCTGGGTTCTTCTGGGACCTCCTGGATGAGACGTTGATGTTCTCTTGGAGTAATGTTGGTGTACCTGTCACTCCTGGGAAGGTTCTCCGGGTCTGGATAATGGTTCTCACTGTGGTTGTCTGGAAATGGCTTTTTAACCCTTTCCAGACTGATAGATGTCACTGGCTTACGTGATTTCTGATTCAGCAGGTCTGGCAGTAATCAGGTGAAGTTATTAGTAAAGTTGAATCAAAAAATGCAGTTAATGAAAGTTTATTAACCAATGGGGGAGGGGGTATTATTACATAGCTCCAGGCTGGTTTGGATAGCTATACACCTTTTAATAAATAAAAATACATTTAAAAGCAGCTTCTTGTTTTTACTCAGATTATCTTTGACTGATATTAAGATGTGTTTGAGGGAGTAAATATCTTCTCACAGCAGCAGATCTGTTTAGTAAATTCATAAGTAAGCAGAAAACGTTTACTGCAGGTGAATCACATCCATAAACTAAAAGCACAAAACAGTATGAACAAAGTAACACATCACTATTTTCAGATTACACAGCCTTACAAATATGAACGTTCAACATGGCTCCCACTGAGTAAAACACTCTAGTTTTATCATTAATCACGGAGGCTGCTGGACTCGATAGACGTGTGAAAACGTCAGATGGAAGGAGGCCGCACTTTTCCTTTTTCCCATGGCCGTATCTGCTGCCTGGAAGCTGCAGTCGCCTGCTGGAAATCTTTCATCTTGCCTGTGTAATGCCCTTCAGAGGGACCTACTGGCTGTTTGGATTTTAGCCAAGGTTACTATAGAAACGCAGAGAGGGAGAAGTGCAGGGAAACGGGAGAGGCTGGCTCCGGCTGATGGAGAACACTTACTGGTTCCCAGTGAAAAACATCACAAAAGGAATAATGAAGCATTTTATTGCTCAGATATTGTTGTGAATAATGATGGATTATTGCAGTGATTTTATTTACTAAAGGCATCAGGGCAACACGTTGTTTTTATGTGCAAAACTAAATGATCCAGACCACAAAATTACTCTTTTGTTTTCTCCAGCAGTTTTAATGAGGGAAGTGGTGACATCAGAGGAGCGTTATCGCCTTTCAGGTGAGTCTCAGACCTGACGGATCACAGCTGAACAACGTAAATCTGTCTGACGGCGAGAAACAGCCGACGAATCAGCAAACAGGTGAATGAATTAAACCGCTGATCAAACGCAGTAAATTAAAATGTATGTTTGACTGAAGTCGATCACACTGATCTCGCTCGACGTGCGCATTAAAAAATACATCAGCATGAATGCATGCATGCAGGAGAGATCATGAATAAATGAACAAATGAGCATCAATAAACGAGATGGAGAAAGAAGCCAAACATTAGACATGTTTAATTGATCAGCATCAGAATACGAATATTGCTCGACAACTGCTCAACCTGATGGCTAAATCATATCTGGGAATGTTGGCACTTTGAATTAGCCTGTAAAGTTGAGTTTCTCTGGAACCATCACACAGCTAAGGTCGCCTCATGCCTTTAAATATACAGACCAGGGATGTTTGCTGTCAGTAACAACTGTACAATAATAAAACAACCAGGTGATCTTCTGCAAGATTTCATAAACATCTAAAGTTTTAAATGTTTCAGTCGGAACACCAGGCTGTACGGTAGGGGGAACAAAAGCTTTCTAGACTTGTTGTATTTATTATTTTCTGTCATGTCTGCCATGTGACTTTAAACAAGGAGATGATCAGCAGCCCCTTTGCTTTTGAAATAATGGCTTTAACAGATCTTAAATTGCACTTTTTCCAGCTTCCTGTAGCTGCTAACATTAGTCTGTACATTGGCAGGAACCATACATAAATGGTTGAATGATTTCCACCTAGAATAAATTAATAACAGATCATAATCAGTCTAACTACTTCTGTAGTTATAGCTTTTAAGAGTTTAACAATTCAGTTTTTCTAACTTCCTGTAGTGCCTAGTGGTGCAACCGGGCCAGCTCTAGCTTGTGTGTTAAGAGGAACATCCAGTTTCCACATGGTGTAAATCAACAGAGATCATAAACAACCCTTCCACCTCAGAAAAAGGGCTCCTAAGCATTTTAAACAGTGATTTTTCTGTCTTCTTCCAGCTCTACAATAGTGCTAGCACTAGCTTGTACATTTATAAGAACACTTTCCCGGAGATGGCTTATAATAGCTTCCAGATGCTATATTTCTAACTTGCGGCTAGCAGTGCTACAGTGTTTAAGCTGTGCTTGGTTGGGAACTATAACTTTATTTAAACCGGGACAATGTACATTTCAAACCGCTGATCTGAAGAAAATCCTGTGGACCAACTTCATGCTTCCTTCTGCTGAGAAGCTTTATGGGGATGCTGGTTTCATGTTCCAGCAGAACTTGGTTCTGGCCAGACTCTGCCTGAGGTACCAAAAGCTGCTTCAGTGACCATGGTGTTGCTGAGCTTGATTGGTTAGCAAACTGGGCTGATCAGAACCCCACAGAGAATCTATGGAGTATTGTCAAGAGGAAGATGAGAGACACCAGAACCAGACCTGAAGGCCACTGTCAAAGCAACTTGGGCTGCCATTGACACCTCAGCAGAACCACAGGCTGATCTCATCTCTGCTACGCTGCATTGATGCAGTAATTCATGCAAAAGGAGCCCAGACCAGGTACTGAGAGCATAGAAATGAACATAGTTTTGATAAGCCTGACGTGTCTGTTTTAAGTATCCTTTTTATTGATTTCATGTAATATTGTAGTTTTCGGAGACACTGAATTTTCCATTTCATTTCAATTCAGTTTTATTTAAATAGCACCAATTCACAACTCATGTCGTCTCAAGGCACATTACAATTTTGGGTTTTATTCTCTGTGAGCCAGAATCATCACAATTACAATTAAAGGCTTGACATATTTCTCTCTATATGTGATGAATCTGTATAATATGAGTTTCATTCTCTGAAATTAGTGAAAACAATATAACTTTTTCACGAAGTTTTAAAGCTGTACTTTTATGTAAGTCTATCGTGGTCATCACATATGGAAATGTGCAAAAAGACAAGTAATAACTGAAATAATCTCCTTCAAGAACTTAAAGGTAAGACATTAAATTGTCCTGAAGGCATCCGGTTGTCCAGGATTGTCCAGCAACTTGAGGAAGGTGCTATAGAGTCATGTTGCCACCACTGCAGAGCTTGCTCAGCATTGGCTTCATTAAATGTTCCTCAGTAGACTAACAGAAAAAGATCCAAACGTTTTGTTACTGCCAGAACCTTTTGGCTATGACTGCACTCTAAAACATCTGTTCCCTGATTTGATTTGATTTTCGTTTTGTTTGCTGCTTTAATCCTAAAAACACTGTTAGGCTGTAAATGAGTGGACTTTACTTGGGTTTGTTTCAGCCATCAAAGCAAAGAAATGAGGAAGGGTTGTTGAATGTCTGGTAATAAATTATTTTGTTTTCAGGTTTTTGTGTTACCGTAAATACTATTTCAGTGTTTTAGTTGCAGTAAAAAAGAGTGAAACACAACTATTTATGATAAAATGAGTTTTTAATTAAAAAACATTATTTTCCTCCTTCTAAAAGGCTTAATCTTGACATGTTCAAGCTCTCTTGGCAAAGTCTATTCCCTGAGGGTTCCTGTTCTATCCTGTCATATTAAAATACAACCACTACATTATCCTTAAGCATTTCTAATATTAACGTTCCATTTAGGGGGACAGTGGTTGTATTCATTTTGGCCCCCGATGGGAATCGAATCCTCTCCCAGGCTGTGTTAGTGCCTTGCTCATCCGATTAGGGACAGTCGAGCGGTAAACGGCGTCTCCCGGGGGATCGTAAAGGAATAGGAGGCTGGTATTTGAACTGATAAATCAAACTGATACAGAATCATTATGTAAATTCTCACCTCAGAGGGCAGTTTTCCTCAGTGTGGTTGGTGTGTGAGAAGAGAGGGTCTGTACGCAGGGAGGCAAACGCATACAAAGAAAATATTGTACTCTGCCAGCTGAGACCCAAACAATAAGAAAAGCAGCAAATAATAAAACGTCATTATCCTCGAGGACGTCCCCTTTTTAATCCAGCTCTCTGCTTCCCTTTCCTTTTTTCCACATCTGAGGTGCCTGAACAACTTGTTGGCAATTTATGTGCATACAAACACAGATATTTATCCCATATGTTTCATGTCCAAGAAGGCAACATTAAAGGTAGCAGTTGTGATATGTGGCTGTAACTCTGATCTACTCATGCCACCTTTCTAAGGACATTTTCTTTTAAATAATTCAAGCTGTATACTTATAATTAAACGAGACAAGATGAATGAAAATGAAGACCCAGAACGTTTTCATCCATAACTTGTATTCCTGGACCTTACATTAATTCAGCTGTTTTTGGCTAAGGGAATAGAGACTCCTGTTGTGAGAATAAACCCTGGGATTTTCTGCAGGAAACTTACAACCGATGAACATGTCACAGCAAATACACTTTATAGCTTCTGGAGAGTCACTAAAGTCTACGGAAACGTGCAGCTGGAACAAATCTTAGTGATTTTGGCGACAGACATCTCCATCTCCTTAGATGGAGAACCTTTTAAACTGAACTTGACTGCATTGTTTAATAACTAGAATCAAAATGGAATTCATGTAATTGACTTTGAATCTGTCTGTAGGGTTGGATTGATTTGAAACAGGCCCACAGCAACACAGGTTCTCTGCTGTGCTTAACAGTGGACTTTCCCACAAGGACATCTTTCACACCAGACCCACAGTGCAGTTTGTCTTGTTGAGAAACTCAATCTTGGTCTGATCTGAATGAAACACAAGGTTCTGGTTATAGTTTAAATACAGTTAAGCAAACTCTTAATGTTTACATGTGTGATGGTAGAAGAGAAAAGGCTTTTTCCTGCCATCACTCCCAAGCAACCATTTCACAGGTAGATATCTGTTTTATGGAGACTTGTTGACCCCAAGATGCCACTCTTGACTGCAGATCTTTTACTGTGATCTTACCTCCCTCAGCCTCCTCCAGACTGTTGGCAGGGGGAGATGAACTCATGTCCTCAACCAGCCTTTTATGTCACATCTCCAGTTTGATTAAAGTAATTATTGCTATGACTGTAGATGTGGGAAGTTTAGGTCAGGAGTTAGTTTCTTGTCAATTCCTGACTAATGAAGATCAGCCCTCTTCTGCCTCGCTTGAATGGCGTGTTCTCTTCCCTTTGCTTCAGTTATGTTGGTTTTATTGGAATTTCAAGTTGTACCAATAAGTGTTGCACCAGTGAAGAAATATTTACTTTAAAGCTTTTTACACATCTTTAAAAAACAGAAGTATCCAATGCCTCATCACCACTATCCAGATAACGCTTATGTACATCCTCTTCTACTTTCCTACCAACACACACACACACACACACACACACACACACACACACACACACACACACACACGTGTTCACTGAAGGATGCAGAAACATGGAGATCCGGTCGTCCCCTCTTTGCCATGTCAGAAGCATTTTGCCAGATGATTAATCGCCGCAGCGAGCGTTAGAGCCCTGCGGTCGCCCTACGGGCATAGCCACGATCCTTGCACCTGCCACTCGAATCCCCTGACCCCCACCCACCACCACTGCCACACAAACACACACATGAACATTCACAAATAAAAATAAAACCTCAGAAAAATATATGATACTGACAAGGTTGGCAGAAAACTTTTTGAGGCAGGTATGAAATATGTCCTGACTAAATAAGCAAACGCTATGAATGTAGTACTTATTTGCAGTCAGTGTCTTAGTGGCAGCAGATGACTTTGTCTATAAAAAAACTAAAAAACTAAAACAAACTTAAATTAGTTCTTTTTTCAGTTTTTAGTGATGCAGAGCTGGGTCAGATCCTAAAGCAGATTTTTACAATCCAAACAACTCCTACTTTTTAAACCTCAAGATGATTCTCTTATGAAACAATCACAATCTTTAAATTACGTGTAGGAGCAAATTAATAATAAAGAAAGAGGACACAATACAGTTTATGCCACAGCTACTGTGGTGCAGGAAGTCAACAGCCAGACCACAGAGTTAACTGTGGATGTGGTCTAATAGCTAATGTTTAACAGGTGCAGAAATGCTTTCTTTTATCGGTATTAGGCTGTAGCAGCATCATTTTATTTCCATGTGTCTGAGCCAAATGAATAAGAGGACATATGAGCTTCAGGAAAAGATTTCCAGGTAGGCTGAGAGCGCAGGAGGCAGAGTCGAGGTCTGAGGTGACTGACTGCTTAGGATTTCCAGCAGCATCTCCATCTTTCGGGGAGAAGGAAGGGAGGATGGGCGGGTGTGGCTGGATTGTAGAGGTTTGGATCAGTGATGGGTTTCTTTGGAACGGAGGTGGCTTTTCCTGCAGAGTATTACAGTTGTGATCTATCCTTTCCTCTTAGGCTACGTTCACACTGCACGTCTTGATGCTCAATTCAAATTTTTTTGAAGTGAGCTGGTGCAGCTTCGCCCATTGGGGACAACAGCTGCACAAAGTGAGTGTAAAAAGACAACCACACCAGGATTGTGACACACAGTGCTTTTAAATCCCTGGTTAGGGGGCTGGTTAGTTGTGTCTCCAAGCTTCTTAGACATTTCTCCTGACTTCCTTCTTCTCAGTTTCCTTCGTTCAAAAGTTTAAGTATTTCTTGATTTCTGTCACGAAAATGAACAAGTTACGAGTTACGAGGTCAAACATGATTGAAAAATGGCAAAACCGATTATTACACAGACACACACCTGTGTGTGTGTGTGTGTGTGTGTGTGTGTGTGTGTGTGTGTGTGTGTACGTAATGCATGATAATAACATGTCATGCATTACCTATAACACTTGTAAGATCAATCTGTGCTTGGGGAGAAAAAGAAGATTATTGACACCACACACATCCTGAATCAGGATTCTAAGAGATAATCCTGCTAATTAGCTACGGGGTTCCACAGTGCTCTGTACTGGCACCACTACTGTTTTCCTTGTGTTTGGCAACTTTAGATCTGGCTCTTTGTTCTGTTGAGTTTTTTATTTTTGTTTCATTTTTTACAGATGATTTACAGTTGTATATGCCAGTAGTACTTAAAATTGGTCTTTTCAACTTGAAACTTGTGTGGCAGCTGTTGTCTCAGTGTAAACAGAAATAATGGTTATTAGTCAAGTTTGTCTGAACAGTCAACTAAAAAACCAGTCAAAAGGCAACGACAGAGTGCTGTCTGACTTTAATTCACAGTTTTGTGTTAGAAAAACACATAATCATGTTTTATTTGATCATCGTACGACTAATTGTTAAACACCCGATTAAACCGGCTTCAGTAAAACTGCTTGTCTTTATTCTCACCACCTGAGTGGTATCAGGGTGAGCATGTCTCAGGCCCACGCTACATCTGGTACACTGCCATGTGTGTTTCTACATACACTAAGTGGTTGTACGATAATGGTGTGTGTGTGTGTGTGGATCAGATGCCATTTGTTCAGCAGTCAGCAGCTGGATACGAGCTTCCCGGTGAGACTGAACCACAAACACCCTGAAATCAGCAGCCTCAGAGTCTCTCAGAGAGTTCCTATCTTAGCCTGAAAAGTCCTGCCAAGGATTCCTAGCTTCAGAGTTATTCAGTTCTCTGCTGAGAACGACTCTGAGCGACGAGACGACAGAGATTCCTAACTTAGCGAGGAGGAGTAGTTGACCCTGTTGCTAGGTGTGGTTGACCCCGTTGCTACATGTGAGGCTGTCTTCCAAGAGCTGTGATTGGTTGTACTTCTCTCTCACTGAGTGATACATGGTGGTTGCTGCATTATACAGTGTTTTGGAATGGCCTATTCAAAGCCCAGAGCTAAAATTGACAGACTGTGGAGCTCAAAATGAAGATACAAGGAAGTGGTGACTCCTGATAATGCATCAGATTTAAAGAAGCTTCCTGTTTCACAGAAGAGCGTTTTACTGCTCCTTGAGTTAAAACTGAAGGAAAATGAAAATTCAGCCACAATCTTCAGGCGTTTCCTTTTCATTTTGTTTTCAGGGATAAATCTAAATATATGTGGCACACTGAAAATACCTGAGGTCCACCACGCCCTGCAGCCTGGCACCATATGGCAGCTTCATAAAAGGTCCGCCAGAGTCCTGACAATTAGGACCACAGGGTGAAGGCCTGCTGGGTGTGAAGCACAGCCAGATGAGGAGGGGTGGGGGACAAAAATGAACTCAGAACAAATAAAACACAATAAGGCTGATTATTATTATTTGAAACTAGATTTAGTTTAAAACTAAAAAGCTAAAATTAATAAAATGATAAAACACCCTTATTAAAAAAGATTTATTCTAAATAAAATACTGAGATTTTAAATAATAAATAATAATGTGTAATTTAATGAAAATAAAAAAATAATTTAACAATTTAAATGTAAAAAGTGACTGAAGCAGTTAATGTTTAAGAGATTAAAATCAGCAAGAGAAAGATTAAGATCACATTTCTGGGACCAGGCTAATTATAGCAATAATAATAATAATGTAAAACGAGTGAGGTAAACAATGTTTAGCCAATTAAGCGTTGCAGAGGAGTCCATGTGTGCAATGAGCCACCAGTCTGAGTGCAGAGCGAGGAAGAGCTGCTTAATTACAGCCTGAAGAGTCTTCATCAGAGCGGAAACTGAGCCATGAAGGATCTCAGGGAGAAAGGAAGTTTAGTTTGTCTTAAAAAAGTTCATTTCTCAATCAAAACTAGTTTACAACAAACCTGGCTGCTGATCTACTCGTTAAAGTGAGAAAAGACAAACATAAATGACCTTGTTCTTTAAACCAGACCAAGAGGCACCAACCCGAACCCAGGAGGAGAATTATAGCAGCAGTATAACACCCCAACAAGCCAGAAGGCTTATAAAACAAAACAGCAACCCAGACAACCTTATATGCATAAAACTGAGGGAAAAATCACAGAACACCAGGACCTTCCAGAAAGATTTCAAAATAAAACAACTGGGAAGAGGAAGGAGGGAAAACGGGGTCTGAAGAGTCTATTCAATCATTATTGGGATTATTGGAACGTTTACATTTTTCATGATTTAATTGAACATTTATCTCAACTCAGTGAAAGTGAGGCATACACCACATGTTTTGTAGCCTTCACCAAAACTGTTGGATATTTGACCTTCATGGTAGAACACAGAAGTGGTAAAGCTTATTTAAATCCTGGTACAGACTCTGGTTTCAGCCATCGTCCACAAATGATCAACTGGGATCAGTCCAGACGTTTCATCTTATCCAGTTTGGATGAGTGGTTTGGATCTCGGTCTTGTTGGAAAACCCAACTTTCATCCATGCGGAAGAATGTTTCTCATTTTATTCAGTATACACAATGAACCACTTCCAGTGGCAGAGAAACTGCCCCACATCATGATGCTACCACCACCATGCTTTACAGTTGGTACAGCATGTTCTAGATTTGAAGGCCTCACTTCGACTTGTCCAAACATCCTTCACATGGTTGTGCTGAGCAGCCCAGGTTACGTGTCAAACTGTGCTCCGTGTCGATCAGGGCCTCCAGACTGAGGTCCACTACATAAACATTCACCCTGAAACGTTTTGTCAGGCTTTGTTTTGGTTGTGTTCTGGTTTGTAAGGTTCCTAATTTGGCTGTTGCCCGGGGCCCACACCCTCCTAGATCCGACCCTGTTTGGCCTGTTTTTGTTTGAACATTGTTTAACCAAATTAAATGTTTTATTCCTTCAATGTAAATTGTTAAACTATGCACACTCCTTTAACATTTCAGCATTTTGTCACGTTACAACCACACACTTGAATTTTATTTGGGTTTTTTGGGATGGAACAACACAAAGTAAATATGTGAATGGACAATTATGTGATTCTCTACATTTTTAAAAAAGTTACTTTGATCCCTTTAAATAAAATCCTCTGCCTTCAGAAGTTCCCTCATCAGTAACCAAAGTCCAACTCCGTGTGATTTAACCTCAGTTTCACTGCAGTTGTTCTGTTTCTGGCCTCAGAGGTTCTTTTAAAGAACATCAGAGAACAACCAGCATCACGATGACCAAGGAACACAGCAGACCGGTCAGGGGGAAAGTTCTGGAGAAGTTTAAAGCAGGGTTAGGTTTGAAAACAATATATAAACGTCTCCCAGAGATCTGTTCAATCCGTCATCTGAACAGGGAGAGAGGATGGACCACCTGCAGACCTACCAAGACATGGACGTCCACCTAAACCAGGAGTCTCCAACCTTTGGCTTTTGTGTGGCTCTCTGGACCTTCTGCTTTGACTAAATGACAGTTTTTAACTATAAAAGCAATAAAAAGCTAGTTTTAGCAGTTTTCTCCCAATATCTGCATAGATCTTCAACGTAAAGACACTGATGGGAATCATTTTTTGGCTATTGGACTACTGAGGGTATGTGGTCTGCCTTCATTTTCCACAAATATGGAACCTTCTTTTTCTTTTTGTACAAACATGAAAAATAGAATTAAAATCGTCTTTAATTCAACAAAAAAACAAACATATTTTCTATAGTAATATAGTTAAGTTTATTAAACTTGAAGTCACATCATATTTACTAGGAAAAAGGGCAAAATGTCCCTGATCTGAACTGACAGGCTGAGCATGGAGAGTGTTATTCAGAGCAGCAGCCAAGATGCTCGTGGTAACTCTGGATGAGCAGTGCAGGTCCACAGCTCAGGTGTTAGAATTCCTGTTTGCTGTTTGATTCATTCATATAGGAGACAGCAAACATGTGGAAGAAGGTGCTCTTTGGAGAAACATTAACATTACACGTCACCCTGACAACGGACTAAAACACGGTGGTGGCAGCATGGTGAGGGGCTGCTTTTCTTCAGCAGGGACAGAGAAGCTGGTCTGAGTTGATGGGAAGCTGGATGGTCCTAAATAGCCTCTAAAGATGAAAAAAAATCACATTGATGACCAAAAGGAACAATTAAACATCACGCACATCTTAAAACAAAATGATCCAAACTGCAGCTTTCTCTGCAGACCGGGTCCTCACAGTGAGATGCAGCATCCTGAATCAAACTGGAGGAAAAAGTTGTAAAATATGTCAAATGTGTCTTTCAGCTTACGCTTGCAACATCATTTGAGAGGAAATTAAGTCTAATTTTACTGAGTTTATGGAGAGGTTTCTTCGAGAAGGACCTTTGACTCTGAAAACGTAAACTCAGAGATTTCCGGCTGATTCAGAGAAGATAAAAGTATTTCCCTGATGTTACAATAAGAGAGCCGTTTAGGTAAGACAACATTTAAACATTGTATCGGTGACAGAAAACCCATACCCATGGACCTCTAAGGTCAATAATCCTCCTCTGACGAAAATACCAGTTTTAATCTGTCATTAAGAAGAACAACTATTTAACATTTACCCTGTTTGGCCCGGTACATGGTCCATGTTTCAGGATTGGTTTCTGTCTGGGATTCCAGCATCAAATCTAAATTAAATGCATTAAAGTTTGTGGCTAAATGTGGAAAAGTTCAAGATGTTTAAATATGTTTGCAAGTTTGTGTTACGTGTTCTGGTGTAAACATTTGAATTATTCTGTTTTTAATTCTTGTAAATCATATTTAGATAATCTACTTCTAAACGGGCGTCAGATGACACCAAACAATTGTGGTTAATATTGAGGCTTCGTTTTTAACAGGAAGAAAGGTTGGGGAAAGGTTTCCCGAACAGAGAAATAATTAAATGAATAAATGTGTTCTAGAAAAGCTTCATGAAGAGGTTTAATTACTAAACACACTGGACATAAAAACTATTAAAGGGAACAAAGCGCTTCAGCGTTCATCTAAACGCCATCTTCAGTTGTAAGAGCAAACAGAAAATGTCCCTTTTTATGTCCTGGTTTTTAATTACCACCACTACCTGGATGTCTAACATGTAACTAGAGTCCTAGAAAAGCCTTTAAGCTTCAAACTAAACATTAAATAAAGACTATTTGTTATCCAGGGAATAAATAGTTCACGTTTAATGTTCCTCTTTAATATTTTTACATCTAATGTGCCATTATTGTCTCTTTATATATCTGTGTACATACAGTGCTATTATTAATACAGTACATTTAAGTTCATGGGGCATCCCTGTCTAGCTGATGTATGAGGCCTGTGTCACAGTCCACTGTGGGGGGCGGATTCATTTATTTTCTGCCTGGCACACATGTTTAGCTCGGGGTGACTGCAAGCAGGGAGTACTTTTAAAATACTGGGCCACTTCAGAACCCCAGTCTGACTGGCTGGGTCGTTGCATCATTCAGTCATCAACAGCATTAAGGTATGAAGGGATGAATTTGTGTTGAGTTTTTCTGTGTTGTAGTTGTTGTTCAAGGAAATGGCGTCCACGCTTTGATGCATCTCAAACTGCCCTCGATTTTTATCTGCAGGCATCAGGAAGAATACAGGACAGGGGGTGGGGGAGATAAACCAGGGCACTTTGCAAACTCACACAGGAAACAGAACAGGCACCATTTGGTGTTTATGTAAATGTGCAAAAAAAAAACAAAATGGCTGCCTGCCAAATCCTGTCATTAAACAAAGCTCGTTTGAATGCCAGGTGCTGGGCTGTTAAGGTGGACCGCTGGGGATGGAGCCTGTGGTGCAGGTGGCGGCGGCGGAGCTGAAACACCTTAACTTAACGCGCTGGTTTCCTTGTGAAACGGCCGTTAGCTGGTGATCAGATGCTTCTGCTTGTAAAAAACAGGAGTACTGTTGTCCACCACCACACACCCTTCTTTGTGGGGTGGAAGGGTTGTTGCCATGGCAGCTTACCATCCAATAATCATTTACACCAGAAGATCTGACCTAGTTTAGCTGCAGGTTCTCACTAAAGGTCCACTTAATGCTGATTTCTGCTCACTGTAGAGGGTTGTGCATCCTGTACTGTATCTTCAGGAAGTTAGGATGTTTATTGCAGATCAGGCTTATCAAGCTGAATCCAGTCTTGTCCTATGGTCAGCAATACAATTATTTTGTTCAACTGATTTCCCAACAAAGCTGGGCTGATTTGCAGGTATTAAAACACCTTAAGTGTTTTTACATGCTGGCACGTTACAACCACAAACTACAATGGGAAAAAACTACAGGGTTTGAATGTGACCAACACAAAGTGGTGATAAAATGTGAAGTAAAAGGAAAATTATACATTGATTTCAGCTGTTTTCATTTTTAAATAAAAATATGAAACATTGGTGTGTTCTACCTTCAGCTCAACTGAGTCAGAACCCTGTAGAACCACCTTTCTCTGCACGTCTTCTGGGCTTTGAACGTCTACAGTGTGACATTTTTGCCAATTTTGCTTTGCAAAATCACTTAAGCTCAGTCAGATGGAGAACATCTGTGAACATCAGTTTTCAAGTCTTATCACAGATTCCCAGTTGGATTTTGGTGTGGACTTTGACTAGACCATTCTAACACATGAGTATGCTGTAATCTAAACCATCCAGTCTATCTCTGGCTGTATGTTCAGGGTGGTTGTCCTGCTGGAAGGTGAACCTCCATCCATCTTCTCATCAACTCTAAGCTGCTTCCCCACAGCATGTTGCTGCCACCACCATGTTTCACTATTTGGATAGTGTGTTCCGGGTGATGCGCAGTGTTAGTATTTTGACACACACATAGCATTTTACATGTTGTGCATACAGTTCAATTTGGTTTCCTCTGACCAGAGCACCTTGTTAAATGGCTACATGACTTCATAGCAAACCGCAAACAAGACTCCGTATGCTTGTCCTCCATGTCTTGTGTCCATGTCCTGTCTATGGAGAGCCATTTCATTCAAACTTAAATAAATAAATAAATACTGCTGTTGATAAATTATTTATAAATATTCCACAAATTTAATATTTAATAATAATAATTAAATAAATATCCCTATGAAATAAAACAAAATAATTATGTTAAAATAAATTTTCATCTTATTTTATTTAATTCATTTCAGGATTGATTTAATTTACTTAAAGATTTATTTATTTATTTAATTCATAATGCAGTTTTATTTTGTGACACTTTTATTTTGTAAAGCTACTTTATGTATTTCAGTGACTTTTACTTTTTAACCCCGTTTTTCATTTTAAGCTCTTTTTATGTTCTTATATCCAAATGAGGGGGCGGAGTTTTATCTGTGGAGGAGCTCAATTTGTGGTTGAGGCCGCTAGAAGCATGGCGCTGCCTGCCAGAAGTAGCTTTACAAAATAAAAGTTTCACAAAATAAAACTGCATTATGAAATAAATAGATCTTTAAGTAAATTAAATACATTTTGAAGTGAATTAAATAAAATAAGATGAAATTTTTTTTACTGTCGTTCCCCACGTGGGCGGGAGGAGCTCGGAGTAGAGCCGCTGCTCCTCCACATTGAGAGGAGCCAGTTGAGGTGGCTCGGGCATCTATACCGGATGCCTCCTGGACACCTTCCTCGGGAGGTGTTCCAGGCACGTCCCACCGGGAGGAGGCCCAGGGGACGGCCCAGGACACGCTGGAGGGACTATGTCTCTTGGCTGGCCTGGGAACGCCTTGGGCTCCCCCTGGAGGAGCTGGAGGAGGTGTCTGGAGAGAGGGACGTCTGCTGCCCCCGCGACCCGGTCCCGGATAAAGCGGAAGACGACGAACGAACGAAGATGAAAATTTCTTTAAACATAATTATTTTGTTTTATTTCATGGGAATATTTATTAATAATTTATCAATAGCAGTATTTATTTATTTTAATTTTGAATGAAACGGCTCTCCATACCTGTCTGCCTACTTTGAAACAACAAAAGTAAAGGCTACAATTGCTGCAAAAATAATCTTTAAAATAAAACGAAAGAAAAAGAGACTTCGACTCAAGTCGCCACAAAAATAAAAGGCTCAACTTTGACTGGTTACTAAAGACTTGAGGCTTGACTTGGACTCGTTGTCTGAGACTCAAGTCTTAGTAGCAGTTTTTATCCCCTGTAATGAAGAGTGAAAGGAAGCAGTTATGTGAGCTTCAGACTGCAGCTGCTGCATGTTTTACTGTGAAAGGATGAGCTTGATTATTAGCCATGTTGGTGGATTATTATGGGATGTTAACAGCTCATAATAACCTGTTCATGTTATCTGTAGCTTGATAATAACGACCACATGAATGTCTCTCCAACTGAACGCTGTACTGAATGACTTTGGATCATTTCAAAGCCAAATAAACGTAATTGACCTTTGACCTTCTCTTGCAGTTAAGCTAGCTGCTATATTACAAGGACACTTCCTACTAAAAAAATGAAATAAAAGCACTTCCTGTTCCGTTCATTCAGATGTTTAACACTCTTTTATTTCCTTCTGATGCATTCTTTGGTTCATTATGTTGTGACTTAGACCCCAAATCTGAACATCTTTACTATTTAGAAATGACAACAAAGGTTTTAATGTGGATTTTGAAAATCATTTCTCAATATTATAAAACCTTCTCCAGCTAATAGTCTGAAAAAGGAAACCCTCCATACCAGATTTAGTGCAACATCTAATGAAGGAGTGGACAATATACAGACTAGGCCTAGGTTTAGGTTCTCAACCTACAGCAATGCAGTTAGAGGTGACCTAGATGGGAAAATATTTATTTCTGTTGCTAGTCTTGGACTTGGAAAAGATTACTTTTGAACATCTGTTAAGTCTACAAGGTATGTATACTCAGGGAGGTGAACTTTGTTCCAGGAATGCAGACGGAGATCTTTCTTGGTGATACAGAAACCAGAAAGCCTGTTAAGCTGATCCTACAATCAAACACCTAGTTCTTCATTTATGGTCCTAAGATGCTCTACAACATCAAGTCATTGCACTGCATGTCCTGCATCCACTCAGCAGAACCTTGTTAGTGATGGGGTTGACTCCAGGATCCTGTCATGCCATTGTTTGGTTATCAAACACACTAATAAGTTTTTAAACATCGAACTGGTGAGAAATTCTGATCTCAGCTCAGATATTGAACCTCTTCAGTACTGCTGAAGTGTGTTTGGAGGTTTCAAGGATCATGCTGACCTTTTCATCCTTGGGGAGTTGAGAACATTCTCACTATTTAAAGCAAAGGAAAACTCTGTGTGTGATTAATTGGTGTCATTGAGTCTAATTTATTTAGGCCATTTTTCTGCTACCAGGAAGCAGCAAACAGCTAAATTAACCTCATAATTAAATACAACAAACTAAGCATATTTTTGTTTCATTTCTGCTTCCTGAGTTTTTTAATCATTTTATACTAAAATAAATTGTGGAAATTAATAATCTAAATGTTGCACCTTTAATGAAGTCCTCTTCTCTGACAGGTTTTTCAGTTCTTTGAACATTAAATCTTCCAGTATTCGATTTATTGGAAGGAAATTTGAAATTCCAGACAGTTAAAGTTTTAACTATTAATTTAATTAATTTTGACCACGTTAAAAGGTTCCCTTGAAAACCTCCTTCCACCAGTGCAGTTGGTCCAAGTTGGACCAAACGACCAAACCTGTGATGTTGGCTGCGCCCTGCAACACAACAAATCTGTGCAACCACCTGAAGTTTAAACATGCAGTGATCTATGAGCAGCTAAAACTCAGTCACTGGAGGTTAGTGAACATTCGGCCAAAATTTAAATGTAAGTTTTAGTTGCTTTGTGCACAAACATTTGAGCAAATTTGTTTGGATAAAATAACCTTGTCTTATTTATTATTAGTTGTGAGAATCGTCAATTTCCTTATTTCTTTCATTTTTTCTTTACTAATTTGTGTTGAATTTAGTATTTTGTTTCCCACAGATTGTAGATATTCTTTATGTTGATGTTTTTATTTGTATTTAATTTTTACTAAATAATCTATATTTGGATAAAAACTAGTCCTGTTATTTTTAGAGAAGATTCAACAAGAAGGAATCAGAGGAAATTTCACATTCAGGGAAATTCACTGCTCTCCGTTACATTTTTATTCACCAAGAGATTCTGAAGGCAAAGCAGACCGAACCGAGTTGGTGCTCGAGGAAGCAGAAACCATCAGCAAAGATCACTGCATCAAACCTCCACAGTAACCATAAGACACCATCTAACCACCATCCAACTGTCAGACACATCTAACCACCATTCAACCGTCAGACACCATCTAACCGTCAGACACCATCTAACCGTCAGACACCATCTAACCATCTGACACCATCTAACCGTCAGACACCATCTAACCGTCAGACACCATCTAACCATCTGACACCATCTAACCGTCAGACTCCATCTAACCGTCAGACACCATCTAACCATCAGACACCATCTAACCGTCAGACACCATCTAAACGTCAGACACCATCTAACCATCTGACACCATCTAACCGTCAGACACCATCTAACCGTCAGACACCATCTAACCGTCAGACACCATCTAACCGTCAGACACCATCTAAACGTCAGACACCATCTAACCGTCAGACACCATCTAACCGTCAGACACCATCTAAACGTCAGACACCATCTAACCGTCAGACACCATCTAACCGTCAGACACCATCTAACCGTCAGACACCATCTAACCGTCAGACACCATCTAACCGTCAGACACCATCTAAACGTCAGACACCATCTAACCGTCAGACACCATCTAACCGTCAGACACCATCTAACCGTCAGACACCATCTAACCGTCAGACACCATCTAAACGTCAGACACCATCTAACCGTCAGACACCATCTAACCGTCAGACACCATCTAAACGTCAGACACCATCTAACCGTCAGACACCATCTAAACGTCAGACACCATCTAACCGTCAGACACCATCTAACCGTCAGACACCATCTAACCATCTGACACCATCTAACCGTCAGACTCCATCTAACCGTCAGACACCATCTAACCATCAGACACCATCTAACCGTCAGACACCATCTAAACGTCAGACACCATCTAACCATCTGACACCATCTAACCGTCAGACACCATCTAACCGTCAGACACCATCTAACCGTCAGACACCATCTAACCGTCAGACACCATCTAACCGTCAGACACCATCTAACCGTCAGACACCATCTAACCGTCAGACACCATCTAAACGTCAGACACCATCTAACCGTCAGACACCATCTAACCATCTGACACCATCTAACCGTCAGACTCCATCTAACCGTCAGACACCATCTAACCATCAGACACCATCTAACCGTCAGACACCATCTAAACGTCAGACACCATCTAACCATCAGACACCATCTAACCGTCAGACACCATCTAAACGTCAGACACCATCTAACCATCTGACACCATCTAACCGTCAGACACCATCTAACCGTCAGACACCATCTAACCGTCAGACACCATCTAACCGTCAGACACCATCTAAACGTCAGACACCATCCAACCGTCAGACACCATCTAACCATCAGACACCATCTAACCATCAGACACCATCTAACCGTCAGACACCATCTAACCGTCAGACACCATCTAAACGTCAGACACCATCTAACCATCAGACTCCATCTAACCATCAGACACCATCTAACCATCAGACACCATCTAACCACCATCCAACCGTCAGACACCATCTAACCATCAGACTCCATCTAACCGTCAGACACCATCTAACCACCATCCAACCGTCAGACACCATCTAACCGTCAGACACCATCTAACCATCAGACTCCATCTAACCGTCAGACACCATCTAACCACCATCCAACCGTCAGACACCATCTAACCGTCAGACACCATCTAACCATCAGACTCCATCTAACCGTCAGACACCATCTAACCACCATCCAACCGTCAGACACCATCTAACCATCAGACTCCATCTAACCATCAGACTCCATCTAACCGTCAGACACCATCTAACCACCATCCAACCGTCAGACACATCTAACCACCATCTAACCGTCAGACACCATCTAACCACCATCCAACCGTCAGACACCATCTAACCACCATCCAACCGTCAGACACCATCTAACCACCATCCAACCGTCAGACACCATCTAACCACCATCCAACCGTCAGACACCATCTAAGGATCTGTAATCTGTGGTCAGAAGGGACTCCAGGTGGGTCTGCTGTGGAACAAAGGATAAATATCAAGCCAACTATTAAGTACGATGGAGGATCTGTGATGCTGTGGAACAATTAAAATAAAATGTATATATTGGCAGACGTGAGGCGTTTTACACATCTTTACCATGGCTGCCACTACCGTGCCCTTTTAGTAAAATTTATTTTGACTTGTGCAGCTCGATGGAGGGAATATAAAGACCAACTCCTCTAACTTTTGTCTCTTTAGTTATTGTAACTGAATATCAGGACTGATTGTAATTAACAGAGCGCCCCCTGCAGTACAGATCTGTCCGCTCAGCTCCTGGATGGTTGGGGGGGCACGCCAGCCAATTACACCAGATAATGCAATTAAAATCTGCATATTTAGCATAAACCCCACAATAGGAAGTGTAGATGTCAGCATATACTGTGTGTGTGTGTGTGTATGTGTGCGTGCGTGCGTGTGCACATGCACGCATATCCCGCAGACAGTGTGCAGATGTCTCTGGTGGCAGGTCGTAACATTAATCTCCCTTGCTTTGTGGTTTTGTGTGTGTGTGTGTTATAAATAACCATGTTTGGAAAAAAGCCACATTTATCTTTGCCATTCTCAGCTCTACTGTGTCATTTTATACAAACATGCACATGCTTTAACATGCACCGTTTGTAGGAGACCAGGTGCATTTCTGTCATCAGTGTGTGTGTGTGGGTGTCGATAATTGTGGGTTTCTACCTGCTACACTAATGATCTGCAGCTGTCAGTATTAAAAAAACGAGAGAGAACCAAAAAGGGAAAAACAAAAAAATAAATAGCTTGGTTTAAAACTGAAATCAGAGCGAAACACGGATTTATATGCTGGAGAAAAATGACACGAAGGAACCACTAGAAAAATGAGACATGAAGGAGGCTGCAGGAAGGTAAAGAAAACAGACGAGTGTCGCTGAAGCCCCTCCAAACATCAGTTTCTTCTTCTCCAGCGTTCTGGTTTGAAAGCTGTCGCTCATCAGTGGAGCCGCCAGTCAGCAGCTGCTCTGGATCTGCTGCAGCATGCAGCTCCATGCAGGACAGCAGCTGCTTCTCAACTCTCCACACCAGGTTTTAACACCTGCAGGAACAAGAGGGACCCATAGGTTTGCTCTTATAAATATTCAGTAGAGCACCTGCCAGAGTATTTACACCCCTTGAACATTTCCACAGTTGATCATGTTACAAACACAAACTTCTGTTTCCTTTATTGGGATTTTTTTTTTTTTGATGGAAAAGTGAAAATCTTCCAGATATGGAAAGTTTCAGGCCGACATAAAGTATTCGTCTTTTATTAACCATATCTTGCTTTGCCAGAAGCACAGATCCAGGGTGGCAGACTTGGCCGCACTAATTCAGTAAACATGGTTACCAACAGGAAGTGTTTTAGAAGAAATGGGGTTCCATATCCTGTTGTTGTTGCTGAGAATTAACTAGACAAATTCTACACCAAGAAAACAGAATACAATAAACCCAAAAATGTGTGAAATTTTTTACCTTTATTTTAATAAGAAAAACGTGGAAGACTATTTGTGTTTGGGATTCACAATGATGTTCAGATCCCTTTTCTAAAACGAATCAAACGACTTTGTTTATTTCATTGAATTACAGCATTTCCAGTTTACTACTGAGCAGTCAATCGACTGCAGCAGCTTGTTTTAGGCCCGTATCCGGCCACTTGTTCGCAAAACAAGATCAGCAAAATTCTCAAAAGCTCAGCACATAACCTTGCCTCTCAACAATCCTGGGGAAATGTGAAAGTCCTACCACCAGACCAGGACCGTTTATATGGGAATGTGTCGAAACACCCGAAGGCCTTTCCAAATCCCATGCAATGACTGAAAGTCCCTGCAATGGAAAAGGGGCTAATGAGTCAATCCACTGAACATCAAATGGTTCCATATCTGAGCAATTCCATCATTTTTCTTCTTGATTCAAACCAAACGTTATCTACAATAATTTCATGAATGTTTTAGATATATTTTCTATATTTTGAAGCCAGAATGGTCATTTGTTAAATAAATAAAACCCAGCATCCTCGAAGTCCATAATTTATTGCTGTAATTTCTCTAAAGCTGCTATGTTGGTCAGTCACCACTAGGCAGTGCTATAGCTCTAGAAAGCACTGAAAATGGTTACATTAAAAAACAAGAAAACAAACTTGTGGATCAACCTACTTTGAAGACCTTGGAAGTAACGAACCTCTGAATAAATAGATTTGGTCACCAATAAATAATACAGAAGACGTTTTGAGGCTGTTTAACAGCTCAGATTCCTTCACTGAATGTTCTGTTCTTGTTCATCTGTTTGCTTCCTTCCTGGCAGCTTCAGACACATTTTCTATCCTGCACCAAATGTTAAGACGGGAAGGTCTGCAGAAAGCTGGTGGAGAAATGGTCTGCTGCCAGTTCTTCTTCTCAGGAGTTAGCAGAGACCAGACTACTGCTGAAATGATCAACAGATGAACTAATGAAATGACTCAACGCTGATCCAGAACCTTGAAACAAGATGATTGGATTCCTGAAGAACCGATTTTAAGGCTTACAAATGGAATATGGCAGAAATATTCATCAGAAATAGCAGTTCAGGTTGCATTTTGCTGTCATTCAGAGCTTCTCCTACATCGTTGTTACTGTGTGTCGGGATACTGTGATCAATGACATCACACTGAGATGTTGGAGCAAACGTAAACCTGAAGATTTTTGGGATTTTCCATTTCCTGCTCAGTCAGCTGGTGAGAAAAGATGAGCAGCAGTCTGACACACACACACGCGATGAATGCATACGTTAAAGCAGCTGTTGTGGACTGAATCATTCCGATTACTGTGGGAAATATTTCTACATGAAATGGTGTTTTTTCCACAGTGACCTCATTCAGGAAACGGGTTTATTCGTTCACATGGGTGGAGCATGATCTTCATCATTCAGCATCCTCATGTTGTTTCTGTATGTTCAAACCTATGTTGCATCCGACATACAAAGAAAGTCCACCCTATGATCCAGCAACTTTGTAGAACCTCCTCCAGCAGCAGTAACTTAGGATGATCTCTGACTTCATCTTCAGCTCACTGAGGTTTGCAGACATTAGTTTCTGCTCAGCTTTCTGAAGGTCCCACCACAGCCATTTCATTGGTCTGACCCAGTTTGGACCAGGCTTCAGCTGTCAGGACAGATGGACTCATCTTTAACTCTAGAATACTTCGGTACACAGGAGTTCATGGTGGACTTGATGGCAGCAAAAGAAGCCCAAACCATCATTGCTCCACCACTGTGCTTGGCAGCTGGTATGAGATGTAGCTGATATGCTGTCTGATGCTCTCCGTTATGGTCAAACATCTCTAAATTGCTTTGTTCCAGAAGTCTTGTCCTATATTCAGATGCAGCTCTGCAGTCCTGCTGGCATCTTGTTTTAGAGATAAGAGACTTTCTCCTTCAACCCTTCCACACAGTCATACTGGTTCCGTGTTTTTCTAACTGTCCTGTCATGACCTTTACCTGCTAACTGTAGGCCTATAGAATCTGAGATTGAGTTTTTTGTCATTTCTCTGAGCTTAATGCTCTGACCTTAGGCTGAATTTGCTGGGACGTCCACTCCAGGGAAGACTGGCATTGTGATAATGTTTACTGCCGACCTGACCCACGTGCAGAGACACCCAAAGACAATGTACAGATCTTGTGATTAGGTTTATTATTTTACTAGCCCAGGAGGAGGAGAAACAGGAGATTGGGGCTGGAAACCCACTGGCTGCGGGGAACAAATCTGGTTAGAAACTGGACCCTAGAATGGCGCCAGACAATGATGTGCGGCTTACAGGTGAGAGTGGGGCGGTCTGCCAGGGAGGGGCGCAGAGCCTGGAGTGTGTGTGGACACAGCCTGGCTACGTCCACAGCAGCTGGAATGGCGGTGCCGAGCGAAAGCGCTGGGATGGTGGACAGGGTTCGCTTAGCGGGATGGTCTCTCCGGAGGGTTTGCCAGCTGGTACGATCCAGGATTCAGGGGTGTGTTCCCACAGAGTTTCAGTGGTTCTGGTTAGATCAAGTCCGGTCGGGAATCAGCACCTGAAGGTTGCAGGAAAAGGAGAAATTAGTACAAGGGTACCCACAAAAACAAGTCTTTTCTCTCAGGTAACAACAAATAATCAGAATGGCCAGGAAGGTGTACCGCAAGGGCAACCCATCCTCTTTATACTGCCCAGCAGAATGCTCAATGAGCTACACCTGTCCCTCTCCAGCTCCTCCAGGCAGCTGCACCTGGTGGAAAAGTTAGCAGCAGGTAGATCACACCTCCAGATCCTGACAGGCAGCTGTCTGAGATGTTTTCTCTTGGAATAATCTTTCTTTCTGTAAAATGCTGGACTCAGACAATTTGAAGATTACCTTTTCACCATTTCCAGACTGATGGGTATCAAGGATTGCTAATGTCTTTTCAGTCTGGAATTGTGTGAAGACACACCTGTCTGCTCCAGAACAACAAACTGACCTGCTGCTTTTAACGAGGTTCTCACTCTGATGATGATCAGCTTTTTTTATTTTTTGGTTTTATCTTTGTTTTCTAAATACTAACGGTGTGGAATCTGTTGTTCTTGTTCACTTGATCTTTATAAACCTGCTAAAGACCAGATCCTCCTCATTACGTCCAGGAGGGTGTACTTTCTTCTCTCCATGATTTTAGGTGTGTGTTACTTTTGTTGTGACTATGAATCTGAAAATATTATTTAATATTAATATTTTAATATTTTATCAAATAATATTTCAGTCTGTTAAGGATTGTCCTGTGAATACCAGCCCAGTAAGGCGATGGTATTAGGACAAAATAGAAAGGTGTGAGACGAGCTCTGACATTATTGAACAACGTAAACTCTGCACATATATGGAATAAATTCACACAATTTCTTAAAATACAAGAATTTATTAACAAAAATAAGTCAACTCAAAGTCAAACATATTTCAATCAACAAACTCTTTACTTTGCTAAAATAATCCAACTAAACTACCAAGCAGAATTAAAGAATAACGAAGACTAATGGGCTATGTACAATATAAACAAGTTGATTAAAGATGATTGAAAATCATGACCAAGAGTGATGCAACATTACCATGCAATGTTTATGTTTAAGAACCAAGGATTATCTTGAAGAATCTGGAAATGAAGTTAAGTTAGTCTTGGAACCAACTTAGGAAATAATCAGCAAACGTTTAGACAACCATTCATAATGCAAGATCAAATAAAATTAATGGGGTTCACTTAGTTATCAGATTTAGTAAAATAATGTTTAGGGACTATTATTTACTAGCTTAAAAACTAAACCTTTCTGGGTAAATATTATTTGGCAGCAAGTACGTGTTCTAAGCTGTTAGCAGTTAAAGCTAACAAGGAAGCTGATAGCTTAGCACCAGAATCAAACACACACCTTTAAAATACTGTCAATAAAAGGGTTAAAATGCATAAGCGCGGACGGCGCTTTATGATCAATCTTCTGTGATAAAATCACCCCTTTAAATGAAGTTTGTCTTAACTTTAAAAATACACAAACACAGAACACAGAACTGAACACGTGTGCTGCAGATAGCCTGCTAGCACCAAGATAGCTGAGTTCAACACAAACAAAACCAAACTTCATAAAATGAAAATGTTCAGATTATTTTATCCTAAATCTCTCTGCCCAAACCTAACCTCGTCTGAAACGTGTTGAGGAGGAGTTGACTGGGCGACAACGACGTTTAAAGAAAGCTCTGTGAACAAAGGGTTAGCTTCCAGCTAACCTCCGGAGCAGTGACTGGGGGGCCACTCTGTCGGGCCGACTAAACTGCACGTTACCACGGTGATGCGGCTACTGTTGTCCTTCTTTCAGACTGGGAAAACCGCTCCACTAGGCTTCGTAGAGACATCGTCTCTACAGGGAATTCTCTGGAACACAGTTTGCTTCTGTAGGCCTCAGAAAGTCAAGCAATGCTTATACCTTAATTTCCCCTTTTTATGAATGAATACCGGGTACACAAACAGTGATTCAGTCGTACTTAACTTGTGCATATGATCGGTGATCGTATGACACTCTTGGATCCAGTTTGAAGAGTTTATGTCTGTTTGCCAGCAAAGAGACATTAGCGCGCTGTCTCTCCGGCCTGCCTCGCACGGACTCCGGGTGGAAGAGAAAGATTCCTTGGAAAGGGGGTGCTTTTATACAGCCAGTGGCATCATGGGAAGTCCGCTGCTGCACCCCTCCTTTTTCCAAATGTTGGAAGTAGGTTAAATGCAATTTATTTTGAAAGTTCCAGAAAAGTTTGTGCCGGATCTTTCATGTTGTTTCCATGGCTGTGTGTGTGTGTGTGTGTGTGTGCGCGCGCATCATCAGGTCACATTTTTCATACCTGCTTATGCGTTAAAGATTGTGGATGTGAATTGAATGGAGGATGAAAACGGAGAGAATGGAGGAAAGATGGATGACTGAAAAGAGGGTGGAGAGAGGGAGGTGTTCTCCATGAACATCTGGCCCCATGGCTTTGAAAAGGACTCCCCATTGCACACACACTCCCCTCTGGAGGAAACTTGTCCGACCGGGTGAGGTGGCCGGAGTTTAACATAACACAGAAACGGACGCGTTTTCAATCTTTAGTTTATTTTAAATGTTAATCTCTGTTTGAGGATCCATCTTTTTTAAGAATAATTAAATGACAATTTCATGCTCCCAATGTGGGAACCATTTGGAGATGGCCCCTTCCTCTTCCAACATCACTGTGCACCAGAGCACACAGCAAGGTCCATGAAGACATGGATGAGCAAGTTTGGTGTGGAAGAGCTTGACTGGCCTGACCTCAACCCAATAGAAAACCTTTGAGATGAATTAGAGCAAAGACTGAGAACCAGGCTTTTTTGTTCAATATCAGCCTCTGACCTCAAAAATATGAGGAAGAATGGTCAGAATTCCCGTAAACAGCTTCCTAAACGTTCTGGACAGCCTTCCCAGAAGAGTTGAAGCTGTAACAGCTGCAAAGGGTCGACGAACATCTTATTGTGAACCCTATAGGTTAAGAATAGGAGGGTGCAGGAGAGTGAATACTTTTGGCAATACATTGCATATTTAGCTTCTGTGGCTGCAGAAGCAAAAACCCACAATCTGCTGTTATGCACATAAAAAGGTCAAAGTTCACCAGACTTAAAGTTGAATCCTTGGGCCGAAATTATTCATACATCTTTTAATTTGACCAACATGATTCTTCTGACTAGAAGTATTATTAATGTTTTGGAGCTGCCCAGCCAGAGTCCTGACTGTAATTTGATAGAGAATCTGTGAAGGGTGCTATGAATCAGAAAAAGGCGGACCCAAGATTCAGCCAGACACAGTACTGAAAGTTTAAAAGGTTTATTCAGCCACCGGAAAACGTCACACAGGTAACACTCCTCACAGCTTCCAGGAATCACTGAGGCAGAAAGGGATTAGTGACTTGTTGTCTCTCCAGATTTTTGCAGAAAAGCCACTAACCTGCTTTTGTCTTGAGTGGAACTTGAAACCCAGAGGGGAAACCTCATTGGGCGGCAGGCGGTGATCTCCACAGCACAGGTAAGAAGTGACTCCAGGCTGAATAATCCGAGGGCTAGGCTGGCTCAATAATCCAAGGACAGAAACAGGGTCAACGATCGGAACAAGATGCGTCAGGCAAAGGGCAGGCAGAGGCATAAACCAGATGCAGGAAACAAGGTCGACAACCAAAATCCAAATAGTCCGACAGGGAGCAGGCAGAGGCATAAATCCAAAAGGAAAGTCAAGGTCAAGAACAATGATCAGACAGGAAGGAACGCTGGATATCTACACACACGAATGGCTTTCAAAGATCTGGCACCGTCTGCTTGTCAGAGTCAGTATATATCAGGGAAGACACAGGTGCTTGGCATTCCACAGATTGCACTACACTGCAGTAGCCACCAGGTGCATCTAATCTGCTGATTGCAGCCAGGGAGACAGGGTAGAGCAGACGTACCAGAATCATAACAAAGGGAGCTAAAGATTAGAGTTCCTACCTCAAAGCCTTGGATCTCACTACCAAAGTTAAATCACCAGAACTCCAGAGGAAACATGAAGCATTTGATTACTGTGACACGTAACAGAGCCCACCTAGCCTGTCTGGGGTTCAGCCGTTTTGCTGATTTCAGGTACTCCCAAGTTCTTATGGTCAGTCCACACCATAAACGGCTCCTTAGTCCCCTCCAGCCAATGTCTCCACTCTGTCAACGCCAACTTGACGGCCAGCAACTCTCTGTCTCCCACGTCGTAATTCCGCTCAGCCTGTGACAGAGTCCTTGAAAAGAAGGCACATGGGTGAACACGATCATCCTCACCTCTTTGGCTTAATACAACTCCGACCCCAGTGCTTGAGGCATCCACCTCAACGATAAACTGTCTCTCTGGGTCATGAGACCGTAACACTGGAGCTGACGTGAAGAGTTCCTTTAACCTATTGAAGGCCTTCTCTGCATCCTTATTCCACACAAATTTCACCTTGGAAGAGGTAAGAGCGTTTAGGGGAGTAGCAACCAGGCTGTAATTTCTAATAAACCTTCTATAGAAGTTTGCGAATCCCAGAAATCTTTGAAGCTGCTTGCGATCAGTTGGAACAGGCCATTCCAATACGGCCTTAACCTTGGAGGGGTCGACAAGCACTTGATCTGGGGAAATGATGAAGCCCAAAAAGGAAGTGGTAGTTATGTGGAACTCACATTTCTCTGCCTTGACAAACAACTGGTTTTGGAGAAGATGCAGGAGAACAGCTCTGACATGTTTTCTGTGGGTTTCCAGATCTTGAGAATAAATCAATATGTCATCAAGATAAACAAATTTGAATTGACCCACCATGTCTCTTAGAACATCATTGACCAATGACTGAAAAACTGCAGGAGCGTTAGTAAGTCCAAATGGCATGACCTTGTATTCATAATGGCCCGTAGGTGTGTTGAAAGCCGTTTTCCACTCATCTCCTCTGATTCGGACCAGATGATATGCATTCCTTAGATCCAGCTTAGAAAATATCTTGGCTCCCTGGATCTGATCAAAAGCTGTGTTCATGAGTGGTAAGGGATATCTATTTTTAACTGTTATCTCATTAAGGCCTCTATAATCAATGCATGGTCTCAATGAACCATCCTTCTTCCCAACAAAAAAGAAACCAGCACCTGCAAGAGAGGAAGAGGGTTGAATGTGCCCTGCCTTTAATGCCTCATCAACATAACTCTTCATGGCCCTGTGCTCTGGACCAGACAATGAATAGGTTCTGCCTTTACGGGGTGATGTGCCAGGAAGCAAATCAATAGCACAGTCATAAGGTCTATGGGGTGGCAGAACTGTGGCCTTGATTTTATTAAAAACCTCCTTTAAATCATGTTACTCTTGCGGTACCTTGGATAAATCCGGATAGGTCTCCTCAACCTCATTCTCCACACTGACCTCTGTAGCAGCAGACAAAAGACAGTCAGCGGAACATGACTCAGATCAACCCAAAACTTCTTTTTTCTTCCAGTCGATGTGAGGGTTGTGTTTCTGCAACCAGGATGCCCCTAGGACTACAGGAAGTGAATTAATGATCATGAAAGTTACTTTTTCTTGATGATTACCTCCAACTGTTAAGGTAATCTCCTCCATCCTGAGATGTGAATTGTTCATGCTGTGACCATCCAAAGCTAGCACGTTTCTTGTGTCAGCTGACGGAATAAGTTTTATGCCGTTCTTATTTGCGAATGTTTCGTCCATGAATTCAGTGTCTGCTCCTGAATCAATAAACACGGCCTCCCTGGAGAGACAAAGAAGAGGTTTGAAAACGAGCAGGAAACAAGAAGGAGGAGGCAGATAGTTGACTTCGGCTCAGTAGAGACCTCCCTTCCTCTCCTGAGCCTGTCCTTTTAGTGGACACCTGAGTGCTAAATGTCCCTTCTCTCCACAATAAAAACAGAGCTTGAATCTTCTCTGACGATCTTTCTCCTCAGGGGTAATCTTGGTTCTGCCCAATTGCATGGGCTCACAATTATCATTTTCCTCAGTGAGAGGTGACCGACTCCTTCTCTCATACCGGTGTGCAGAAGACTGAGTTAATGATGAGCGACCCTTCTCATGTCGCTTCTCCTTCCTTCTCTCTGCCAGCCGAATATCAATGCGAGCAGCCAGATCCTCGAGTTGTTTCAGGGAAGAAGGATAGTCACGGGTCGCCAGCTCATCCTTGATGTCTTCGTTTAATCCTTTCATGAATGCATCCATTTGTGCTGCCTTATTCCAACGGCTATCTGCAGCCAACAAATGAAAGTCAGTTATATAGGTCGAGACAGGCTGATCACCCTGTTTGAGGGACAGTAATCTTCTTGCGGCCTCACGACTTGGAATGACCGGGTCAAAAACTCGAATGAGTTCCTTGGAAAAAGTTTCATAAAGATCGCAAGATGCAGACCTGTTATGCCATTCAGCAGTTCCCCACTGTTTTGCCTTTCCTGCCAGCAGAGATATAACAAACGCCACCTTGGAACGTTCAGTGGGAAAGGATGACGGCTGAAGCTCAAAATGAATTTCACACCGAGTTAGGAAAGCTCGACACTGGTCTGAGTCTCCCCTGAACATCTCAGGCGGAGAGAGGCGTGGCTTCCTTACCTCTGCTGTTGTCCGTGTCACTTGGGCGTGGTTTCTTTGTGACGGTGGCGGCTCGGAGACAAGATTGCCAGAACGTAATGTGGAAATTATTTCCTCCATGCCAGAACCCAACCAGGAAAGGGTCTCATCAACATGGGTACGCCACTGTTGTGCTGGTGATGGGTCAATTTTTGGCCGGATTTTTCTGCTATGAATCAGAAAAAGGCGGACCCAAGATTCAGCCAGACACAGTACTGAAAGTTTAAAAGTTTTATTCAGCCACAGGAAAACGTCACACAGGTAACACTCCTCACAGCTTCCAGGAATCACTGAGGCAGAAAGAGGGATTAGTAACTTGTAGTCTCTCCAGATTTTGCAGGGATCAGAAAAGCCACTAACCTGCTTTTGTCTTGAGTGGAACTTGAAACCCAGAGGGGAAACCTCATTGGGCGGCAGGCGGTGATCTCCACAGCTCAGGTAAGAAGTGACTCCAGGCTGAATAATCCGAGGGCTAGGCTGGCTCAATAATCCAAGGACAGAAACAGGGTCAACGATCGGAACAAGAGGCGTCGGGCAAGGGGCAGGCAGAGGCATAAACCAGATGCAGGAAACAAGGTCGACAACCAAAATCCAAATAGTCCGACAGGGAGCAGGCAGAGGCATAAATCCAAAAGGAAAGTCAAGGTCAAGAACAATGATCAGACAGGAAGGAACGCTGGATATCTACTCACACGATGGCTTTCAAAGATCTGGCACTGTCTGCTTGTCAGAGTCAGTATATATCAGGGGAGACACAGGTGCTTGGCATCCCACAGATTGCACTACACTGCAGCAGCCACCAGGTGCATCTAATCTGCTGATTGCAGCCAGGGAGACAGGGTAGAGCAGACGTACCAGAATCATAACAAAGGGAGCTAAAGATTAGAGTTCCTACCTCAAAGCCTTGGATCTCACTACCAAAGTTAAATCACCAGAACCCCAGAAGAAACATGAAGCATTTGATTACTGTGACACGTAAATTTTTTTCCCACAGATCATTGAGAAGATAAGTTATCTGACACCTCACTTCTTATGTAAATAAAAACAGATAAATGATTCTAAACTGATGCTCCTTAAAAGTTTTTTATCTTTTGCGAGAAGCCTGTCTCATTTCACCTTTAGGAAACAAACTCTTTGATTGAATAAAAAAACCTAAATATTTTTGGGTTGAACTGTTGTGTCGCTTTATTAGTAGCATTAATTACAGTTCACAGCATAAATTTATTTTTCATCAGTCTGGCCAATCCCCTGCTAACGTCCCGATATTCCCTTCTATTAGTTTTCAAACCAAAGGCAGAATATTTGAATTTGAATGAATTAACTCTTTATGCGTCTTTGATTTTGAGGACGGTTAAAGGGTCAGGTGTGTGGCCTGTAGGATGTAAAATGCCTGTGTTGAACTAGCCTGATGCTAATGTTGTATTTTAAAGGACGTTCGGGCAAATACAAGTCGGACGCTGCTGATGTTGCCCACAGTCTGAGTTGTACCAGAGATCAGAGTTAAGTATATAAAAGCAGAAACTTGTGAGATCAGAAACTGAATGAGAACTGCCCAGACTTAATCTGTATTTGCATAATTTGAAATTAAATGCAATGGTTTGAAAATTAATTTCAATAATTGTAACTGAATTTAATTGTTTGAAACTGAACTCATTTGCTTTAAAAATGTATGTCGTATTAAAAATTCAGTTTTACTTTTACTTTCAGTTTTGAAATTCAGGTTTTGTGTCTCACATCCGGGTCCTTGAAGCCACAGATTAATCACACACAGATTCACTGATTCATGAATGTCTTTCACTATTGCTGTGACCAAATTCTGTTTCTGATGGCCCAAGTTTCAGCCCATAGATGAAGTCCTGCCTCTCTGAGAGAAGTCTGTGTGAGGAATGGCAAATCTACCTGAGCTTGTGCTGTCTTGCCATGTGGGGTTCCACAAGGCGCTATTCTTGGGCCACTTCTTTTTTCCCTGTACTGTACCTTTTACCATTGGGAACTGTTTTTCTATTAATATGCTGATGACAGACAAATCTTTTTCCACTCAAACAGTCTGATGCTCACTCTATTCAATCACTGAGACGCTCAATTCTTGTCTAAGTGACATCAAATTGTAGATGGCTCTTAAGTCTTAGAATTTTAATGAACATAAACCAAAGAGATTTTAGTCAGTCTCAAATGTTCCACCAGATCCCCTTGTGCGGATCTCTCCACCCTGACCCCTTATTTAAAGTTTGTTGTCACCAACTGAGAGGAATTGATGCTGCCCTTAGGTTTGATAACCACGTTAACGCTGTGATAAAATCCTTTTTTTCATCCAAGACGTCTCTAAGGTTAAACGTCTCCTTTCTGGGCAGGACTTGGAATTTGTAGTCAAAGCTTCTCTAGCCTCCCTGTTGGATTATACCAACTCTCTTTTAACAGGAATTAGCGGCAGCCGGATTTTTATTGGATACAAAGAAACGATAGAACATCACTCTGGGGTTAGCCTCCTTCCACTGGCTGCCTATTTATTTCAGGATAAGTTTTAAAGTTCTTATGTTTTAGTCTCTTAATGGCTTTGTGCCAGCATATTTGTCCAACCTGCTGCACCCCTGTGCCCCATCTCATCCCCTCAGGTCCGCTGACCAGATGCTGCTGGTGGTTTCTTCTAAATCTCAGAAAACTGAGAGTTTTCTGTTGTGGTCCCAAAGTTCTGGACCAAGCTGCCTCTGCACGTGAGACGAGCTCCCTCAGTTTAAAACACACTTTTACCGTTTGGCTTTTAACACAATGTGCGTCTGACATTGATTGTGTTGATTAGTCTGGTTTTATGGTGCCATGCTACTGTTTTTAGGATTCAAACTGTTTTTTTTATCTCTGTCTTGTGTTTTACGTGCATCTCTTTGGTCAACCATGTCTTGTTTTTTAAATGCTATATAAATTAACACGGTATAGTATTTACTGTTGTTACATTTACACCTGAATAAATGCAGTTTAATCCAAATACAAGTTTAGTTTTAATATTTAAACATATGTATCTCTAGTTTCTGACATGAAAGATGTAGTTATATCAATACCTTTAAAATCAAGTGTCTCATTTCCTCCTTTTTTCTTTAACACAATAGCATCTAACTAAAGAAGGCTAATAAAAGCAGCCAAAGCAGCGGTCAGGTGGGCTCGGAAACTTTCCTCTCGTTCTCCTGGTTGTATCTCTGATAGACTAATTATTGTCGTTGTTCTGCCAGTCACGCTGCTCGCTGCCAAATGGAATTAAAAACCAATTATTGATAAATGAAGAGTGGCTCTAGCTGTGTGTGTGTGTGTGTGTGTGTGTGTGTGTGTGTGTGTGTGTGCGCGCGCGTCTGGAACCGAGCCTAGACCACGGCACTACATCTGTCATCCGAATGCCATGACGACTACTCATGTGTGGCGCAGCATCCTGTGCATTCAACACACACATCTGCATGATACCACCTTCACTGCAGGAGTGTGTGTGTGTGCGTGCGTGTGTGTGTGTCAGGCTCAAACATGTCTTTGCATCTGCGCTTTTAGATGTGTGTGTGTGATGCATGTCTGTGAGGCTGCAGCACATGTACATGCATGCAGGTGTGAGTGCAGATGCTTGTGAATGAGTGAAGGGTGATTTAAGTGCATGTTTGTTGTGCGTTTTCTGTTTGTGTGACAGATTGACGTGTGCACAGATGGAGGATGATGAACATATGAATTTTACTTTACACGTCGACAATGCTGTTGGAGCACGTCAGTAGATTTTTAGTTTCAAAACTGGTGAGTTTGAGCTCCAATAATGGAAGAAGCTCCAGCAGTGTTACCTGCCAACGTCCTTGGAGCTCGCTGTCCTGCTAGACTGCAAAGAAATGAATTCCATGAAGAGCTCACCATCAACTCTACAGAAGTCTGATAATACCCATCAGTTTGAATCAGGTGTGTTGAAGCATCTTAAACATGCTGAGATGTGTGGGCTGAGCGCCAGAGATGGGAGACAATAGAAAGTTCTTTAAGATTTTTGACATTATTTTCATGCTACTTTCTATGAATAAATGCATGTGCATTTCTGCAGATGTTGAATGAGGGAAGTTGAGGTCTTTTTAAAAAAAACTGAACGCAAATCTGAACAAGGTGCGAGAAAGAAAGGCTTGGAAAAATTTTTTAAATATCCAAAACTGTCAGTCAGTCATTTTCTACCACTTCTTCCATAGTGGGTCGCGGGGGAGCTGGTGCTTATCTCCATCAGTCTATGGGCGGGAGGCTGGGTACACCCTGGACAGGTCACCAGTCCATCACAGGGCAATATTCAAAACAACTTCTTCTTAATTTAGTTTTGTAACTTTAAAATATTGGCTAAAAAAAGCAAAAAGACATTTAGAAAATAAACCTTACTGTCACAAAAAATACAAAAACTAAAGTCTTTAAAAAACATAAAGACTTCCTGTTAGAATATCATTATAAAGCTAAAATTGTCTCTTGATTAAATTAATTTATTTGGTGAGAAGATTTCTTAAACAGAAATCAAAATCAATATTAATATACTCTTAGATAAAATACTGAATAGGCAATATTGAGACAAAATCAAAATCATTTGAATTAATTCACTCATTTGCCTATATTTGCTTTTTTTAATACTTATCTTTTACTACAACAACATTGCACTTTTTATTCCTTTATGTTAAACATAACTAATATTTCTGTTTACTTTCATTATTTCCACATTTCACATATGTCTGTCATTCAATTACATTTCATTAGTTGCTAACTTCATTATGATTTGTTGACATTTTATTGGTTTATTCTTTAAATGTTCTCTAGTGTCATTTTTCTTTTTTTTTTTGGCTTATCAGCCTTTTCATGAACTTTTTTGATGTTAAACCAGGTAGCAATAATCTGAAATTCACAATCATTGTATCATGACTGCACAGCAGGAGTTCCACAAGGCTCCATACTGGGGTCAGTTGTTTTCAGTCTCTGCCGTCACACCATATTATACGTTCACATACTGTTTGCAGCTATGGTATCATTGTTGCAATGGCTTTAACATTCTTGTTTACATCTATATACAAACAAAAACTGTTTGGTTGTTATTCTCTTGCCAGACAGCAGGGGGCTATCAAACAATGAAAACGACTTAATATGGTGGAAATGTAAGCATCTTGGTGTAGTCTCTGATTTAAATCTCAGATTTTAAGAACGCAAAGGCAGCGAAAGTTGTACATGCTGGTTATAGTCCATTCCTCACTGATTAAAACATTTAATCAGTTTTTCTTCCCATTTTGACTTAAAAAGGTTCTCAAGTCATCTGCATGTCTGGGAATAAACGGTTTAAGGGTTTTAAGTTTTCATTCGTTGAACACAACTTCTTTGAAGTCTCTGTTGCATTTAATGCGGTTTTTTCTGGATACTTCAATACCAGAGATGTTTGCAAGTAATTTTTTCTAAGTCAAGTGTGAAGTCTTTGAGGGGAAAGTCCAAGTCAAGTCTTTAGAGCAGAGTCTAAAGTATTTTATGACTTGAATCGGAGTCTCTGTCCTTCCACCGTTCAAAAACAAAACCATGTTAGGAGAACTGGTGAATCTTAATCAACCATATATATTTAGAAATAGTGTTAAGTTGAATAGCAGTATGAAAATAGTAATGAATTGTTGCCTGTTACTCTGGTACTTCCTCCCAACCTCCGAAAACAAGAATGTTAAATTAAGTGTTGACTCTAAATTGACCTTATAAGTGAGAACTTAGTCTGATAACCTGATGACACTCACACTTATGGTATATTTCAGTGGGAATCATCCAACTCATACACAGTAAATTCTTATTAATCCCAGCTATAATACTGCAAATCCATCAGTTGATCTCTATCTGTGGAAACTGGGCTGTTATTAAATCTGTTGCTAAGAAAAGTGCATTTCCATACCTTTCTGTGTGGGTTGAGGAAACTGAGGCAGTTTCCAGAAAACAGTTTTGTAATTACATCTGCAAGGGGGTGAAACTCGTTATCTGTGTTAGGGAGCGGCCAACGGCAAACGCTTTGAAATGTGGCTCCTCTTCACCGCGGCAACGCCAAAACACTGGTAACAACAGCTGATAAACCAGCCGGCTGTAATTGCATTTATTAGCATTTCTAAATAATGCAGCTGAAATGTGAATTTATTTGCTGTGGAGTTTGGCTGCGAGGTGTAAACGGCATCGCTGCTAAATGCAGTTGGAGCTTTTTAAAAAAAATATTTCCCTGCTTCTTTATATTTTCTGTTTTTTAATAAGGCATGTTATCAAATTTTTGGTGTAATTGTTATTTCCGATCGACACCGAGAAGGGTCTGATGTCCTTAACGACTGAAAGGATACTTTGCTCAGACTGCTTTATTTCTGTGGATCTAAAACCGGAATGTTTTCAACAGAATGTAGTGAAAAACTAAGTACACCCAGTGAGCAGCATGTTGAACCACCTTTAACTTAAATTATTTTCTTCATTGTGTTATCAGTCCTTCACATCGTTGTGGAGGAACTATGGTCCACTGTTCTTCTAACATTGCTTCAGTTCATTGAGGTTTCTGCACAGGTGTCTGAAGGTCCCACCACAGAATTTCAGTCAGGTCTGGACTTTGACTGGGCCATTGTAACTCTATCCTTTACCTTTTTTAAATGGTTCTGTTGTAGATGATCTGATGTGTCTGGGATTATGTTCCTCATGATGACCCAGTTTGGAGATAACCTTCAGCTCTCTGACAGATGGACTTATGTTAGAATACTTCGGTTTACAGAAGTATTTATGGTCAACTCAATGACTGAAAAATGATCAGGTCCCAAATCATCATTCCTCCACCACCGTGCTTGACAGTTTCTATCAGGTGTTTGTTCTAAATGCTGTATTTGTATTTCTCCAAACATGGTGTGGAGCATTTGTGCCGAACATCTCTACTTTGGTCTCATCTCTCTGAAGGATTTTGCTCTAGAACTTAAGTTTCCAAAAGGGTGGATCACGGTCCAGATCTGGACCCAAATAAAGTCTTATCTGAACATGAATGTGTTGTGATTAAATATTTATTAACCATGCATTGTGGGTGGCTTTTTTAGACTTTAGGATTCTTGCAGTAACACATTAATTGACTGAATCATTTTTTTGAAGTGGACCTTGATAAAAGAGGAGTCCCCAGAACAGAACCAACCTTCTTTATCAGCTTGTTGAGCTTTTTTAAGTCCCTGGTTCTGATGCTGCTACCCCAGCAGATGATGGCAGAAGAGATCACACTTTCCACAACAAACTTGGAGAAGAAGGTTTGTCACATTTGTATGTATGTGTGTTGCTTTTTGCGTGCTCCCAGTTTGAACATAGTGTGTAAAATGGGATGAAGGTTTGTTCAGCTGCATCAGGAACTGGTTAGCTACTTTCCATCAATTTCTGTTTTTCATACTTCAGGATCAACTGACTCTGTGGGAATGAATTTAAATGTTTTATGAGTAAGAAAGTAGATTTCACTTCATTTTCAAGTATATGGCATGCTGACATGTGTTAATCATCATTGTAGACAGAACATCTGCACAGTTTTGCATGAGATTAAGTAACATTGCTGGTTTATTGCTGTATTATTTGAGCATCTGCTTAGTAGCACATATCTGGTCTATGTGGTATCAGAACTGTGGTGGTCATGGTGCAGAAGTTCTCCAACAAATCAGCGTATTTATACGCCATTCATACACAAGGCAGATAAGCTGTAGTGGGCACAGGTTGTACTTCCATATTTTTATACAATGCTATAAGTGTTTGCCACATCCGATAATGACATTCTCAATAAAAGAGCATGAATAAATGAATGTGTCTGCACTCCGCTGCAGGTCTCCTTCGATCAGAACGTCACTGTGTGGAAAAACTGAGGCGAAAGCAGCGTGGAGCACAAACATGACGTTCAGAGCAAAGTAGCCAGTTGATAAAACAGAACAACAAACTAAGTTTTATCTGCGCGTGCTTAACTGGAACCACATAAGATATGAGCCGACTTACAAACGAGCAAGCTAGCATTAGGCCACCCAATTCTTTTAAAGCTTTAGTAGGAAGAGAAACAAAACGTCAAGACTGACAAACCAATAACAAGTAAAAAACACAGATAAAGAACAGAATGTAATAGCTGCAGCACATAATAAATCCAGATTTCATTAGCCAGGACCATGCCACAAAGATATGAGAAGGAATCGAGGGGAAGGAAATGTTGACCCTTGTTGTTTGAAAATGACACCAGCTAATTTAATAGAGGGCTGCTCGTCGTCCAGCCAGAATAGTTTTAATTATTACCGTCTCCGTGCAGACTGCTCCAGTATACTCATGTTTTCAATTAAATCAGGTGTTTTCCTGTTTCTAAACAGATGATTAATGAAGGACAGGTTAGGACATGTAAAATGTCTCCATATTTCCCCATTTATTTCCTTCTAGTTGAGTCTAATTTTGCTCACCCAGTTTTTTCCGATTTCTGTTGAATGAACAGTGTGGGACATCCACTCCTGGGAAGATTGTCAGCTGTCTGAGATGTTTTCCTCTGGGAATAATTTTCTGTCTGGAGAATGATGGACTGAAGATGGTTTGTAGATGACCTTATAACCCTTCCCAGACTGATGGGCAGCAGTACTTTCTCTATGGTCATTGCTGATGGTTTTCCATCTTGGCATTGTCCTGACACTCACCTGTATGCTCCAGAGCAGCAAACTGCCACATTCTGTATATATTCTCCTTTTTATTAGATTTTTTTCCTGCTACTCTGTGATTTGGATCGTTTTCCCACACTCTCCTTGCTTCCACCTCTCTCATGTGTGACAGGGATGAGGAAGTTAGCGTTGGTTTAATTAATACCACAGAATATCCGCGCTCTGCTCCCCTCTCCAGATCCGGACATTAATCAGAGGTATTTTCGGGGGAAACGAGGCGACGCAGGTGCAAATCGTCAGGGGCAGAGAGGGAGCGTTGGATGATGCATGGAAATACACGACGAAACCTGATCTGGCCGTCCAATCATCATCCATCAAGATCCGCTCGCTGGGCGGAACAGGCTTTTCTCACCAATGAAAGAAAAGCGAGGGGAAAGATTTACGTCTGGATTTATCCGAGCCAACAAGGTGGATGGCTTGAGAGAGGGGAAAATATGAGGGAAAGCTTCAGCAAGTTCACTGAAAGGATTTCTTCTGGCTGTGACGGCCTCCTTTCAAAGTCCTTCAGATTGATGCTGAAAGAAGATAACCCTGGTGGTTGTTTGGCTTAGTCATTTAATGACGTTTGAATTATTTTATCCTATTACTGGATGAGGTGAACCAGAGAAAACAGTGGATGGTGAACAGTGGTGAATAGGGAAGAGTGGATGGAGAGGAGTTTCAGGAGTGATGTGTGACAGGATATCTCCAAGACTAAAGGAAAAGGTCTATAAGACATTAGACCTGCTATGATATATGGTTTATATGATAAAAGACAGGAGGCTGAGATTTTCATTCAGTTACCAAAAAATGAAATGAGAAATGAGCAGATCAGAGCAGCTAAGGTTCAGTGAGGTGGACATAATGGCAAGAGGATGTTGGAGATGGAGATGGTGTGCAGGAGGATAAGAGGAAGACCTCAGAGCAGATTCATGGACGTAGTGAAGGTGGTGTAACGGTTGAAGAGGCGAAGGACAGGGTCTGTTTCCTTGTTTGATATTTTATTATTTCTTCATTATTATTCTTTTTACTTTAACTGGCCTTTACTACAACTAAAAACAGGGACCTAACTGGTCCTTCAAACAAAGGCATTATCAAAAGACTAAATGAAGAAAACAAAACTCGGAGAGGCACAGGAGTGGGAGTCAATTTACCAGGAGTGGGACGGGACAAGACATTTTTCTGTGGGAGCGGGATGGGACACAAGAGAAAATCCACTCCCGTGTCACCCTCTAGAAGACATGCAGCAAAGGTCAACGGGCCGGGACTCGAACCCGTGACAGCCACATCGAGGACAGTAGTCTTCATGGGTCAGTGCTTCACCCCTGCACCACCACTACGCCCTGGACAAAGATTTCTCTACTTAATTTAAAAGGCATAAAAAAGACTAGAAGGAAAAATAATAATTTAAATTCCCCACCAAAAAACAAAATAAGGCTAAATGTTAAGCTATTTGTTTATGCTGTTATGTTATGCTGTGTTGAAGCTGTTTGCTTCAACACAGATGTTATGCACAATTAAATCTGTTCAGAAAGTATCTTTCTGTGAAAGAAGCAGTGGCCAAAGGTCTGATCAGTAAAATATGTTATTCCTGAGAACAAATCTGAGCCATTTTAACTTCAGCAGATAAATATTTATGTCCGTGTTTTATTAAAATCTCTACATCTCAGAGTTCCTCCTAATGCTCTCCGTTTATTGATGAAGAGCCTGCTTAACAGCATGCTGGGGGGCTGGAGAAGGGTTCTTATGTAGCAAGCAAGAAACCACCTTTAAATTAAAAATCTCATTTTTAAAAAATAAAACCTGTTTTCACGCAGAATTAAACTACTGCAAGTTTATTTTCCAATTTCTATGCAGGCTGGTCGTGGGCACCTAATGGGCAGTATGTGACCCTCGGGCCATAAAATGCCCAGGTCCTCACAAACCCAAACTACATCACCCAGCTCATGACCAATCCAGTTTAAGCCGAAACTGACTCTGTTTTCTTGTCAAATAATCTGCAAAACTTCATATCTTCTTGTTTTGGCTGCATCCCTCAGGGGTCTTCACGGCAGATGACCTACCTTCATCCTGGCTCAACAGAGCTATGACTCTGTGTAAGTTTAGAAACTGTACTAAAGAGAAACCTAGGATTATTCTTGTTCTCTTCTATTAATGATGAGAAATAAGCTGTTCTGGCTTGGCGAAGTGTCTTTTTATACAACAGTAGGCTATTTTTCCAGATTAAGTAGGAATCCTCTAGGTGTGTAGAGCGCCATTTTCTCTCCAATTTTCTAACATTGTGCTTTAAAGTACGCAGCTCTGAATTAAACCAAGGAGCTAGCCTCCTATGAATAATTACCTTCTTTTTCAAGGGGGCTGCATTGTCTAATGCAGGGTTTTGAGAAAATATTGTTATGTCTTTACACTCAATTGCCATATGTCAGCACGAGGTTCAGAGAATGAAGACAAAGGTGGGTAGGTTTGTTAATGTTTTGAGCAAAGCCAATTGAATCTAAGATAGCATTAAACACTATATTTAGGCTATCACTTTCAGTGTCAACATGAATGTTAAAATCCCCCACTATAATAACTTTATCTGTATTTAACACTAAATCAGATAAAAGGTCTCAAAACTGATCTAAAAATTGAGAGTAAGGATCTGGTGGACGGTACAAAACAACAAACAGAAGTGGTTTTAGTGCATTGCAATTTGGATGAGGAAAACTAAGGATTAAATATTCAAAAGAGTTGTAGCTATTGATTGGTCTGGGGCTAATCAATAAATCCGACTGAAAGATAGTTACTACTCCTCCTCCTTGCCCAGTATTTCGAGAAATGTGAAAATTTAAATAATTAGTAGGAGTTGATTCATTTATAGTAACATAATCCTCTTGCTGCAGCCAGGTTTCTGTGAGGCAAAATAAATCAATCTGATTGTCACAAATCAGGTCACTAACTAGCAATGTCTTTGAAGAGAGAGATCTTATGTTCAGTAAGCCACATTTAATGATTTTATTTTTATTTTTAGTCTGAATTGTGTTTATTTTTATTAGATTTTCCCGATTTCCTCGTTTGAGGTTATTTTTTAATCTATTCAATTTTGGCCGTGGGCGAGACACTGTCTTAATAGGGTAATGGGTGGGTAGCAGTACAGAAGCTGCAGAGAGGAGTGTTAAACTACGACCCTGCTTCCTGGTCTGAACCCTGGGTTGTCAGAGTTTTGGAGAACTAATAAATTCGGTCAGATTCCTAGAAAGAAAAGCAGCTCCATCCAAAGTGGGATGGATGCCGTCTCTCCGGATCAGACCAGGTTTTCCCCAAAATGTTCGGCAGTTATCAATGTAACCCACATTGTTTTCTGGACACCACCTAGACAGTCAGCGGTTGAATGACAGCATGCGGCTAAACATGTCGTCACTGGTTAAATCGGGGAGGGGACCAGAGAAAATTACGGAGTCCTACATTGTTTTGGCAAACTTACACACCGAAGCAACACTAACTTTGGTGACCTCCGATTGACGTAACCGGGTGTCATTACCGCCAGCGTGAATAACAATCTTACTGTATTTACGCTTATCAATAGCCAGCAGTTTCTGGTAGGATTTGATGTCGCCCGTTCTGGCCCCTGGCAGACATTTGACTATGGTCGCTGGTGTCTCTAGTGCCACGTTTCTGACTATGGAGCTGCCAATTACCAGAGTCGGCTTCTCAGCGGGTGTGTCACTGAGCGGGGAAAATCTGTTAGAAACGCAGACGGGTTGGTGGTGACCTGTGGGCTGGGATCTAGGACTATGCTTTCTACATACCGTCACCCAGCCGGCCTGAGGCCCCGGCTGCGCGGGCTCTGCTGGAGGACTGCTACGGGGAGCTACCCTCGGTGGCTCCGCGCTGGCTAAGGGGCCTCGGCTATCTGCTGGTTTTTCAACAGCGCGGAGCCGGGCCTCCAATTCCGACACCCTCGCCTCCAAAGCTACAAAAATGCTACATTTATTACACGTACCATTATCACTAAAGGAGGCAGAGGAGTAACTGAACATCTGACACAGAGAGCAGGAGAGAGGAGGAGACTCAGAGAGAGAAACAGCAGAACGGGTAGCCATGGTGGAGCTAAAGTTAACGCTAAGCTAACAACCCCTTACCACTACTAGAAAAACCGTGCAAGACACAGAGAGTCCCCAAACGTTAAATGTGGCAACAGAAAGTATGTGTTTTAACGTGCTTATGTATTAGAACAAGTAAGAGGTATCACAGTAGAGAGAAATCAGATCAAACGAGAGAGCTTCACACACCAAACAATTCACCGAGTGCAACAGTGAAAACACGAAGTGACGAATACGCCTTACCACGCCTTCCATCCATCCATCCATCCGTTTTCATTGACTTATCTTGTCATTTGTTTCCATCCTTCCATCAGTCTTTGTCCTCTTATCTAAGGTCAGGTATCAGTCTCCTCTGCTCATAGGCCACATGCTATGTCCGACCTCGGTTCTGGCCTGGACCCTCCCAGAGGAGCTGCGCAGGAGGCACGGATCAGACAGAGAAACCACTTTTTATGTCAGACCCCATATGTATAATTAAGGCTCCTTTGTGGATCAGAGTAAGTTCACTATAAATTCTGACTTTCCAGGCTCTGAAGACCTGTTGGAAACTTCTGCCTGCAGCTGCAGGCTGAACATAATCAGACATATTTTGATCCAATGAACTCTCTCTAAAGGCTGGGATTCAAAGCCGTTACCAGTGTCATCTTCCCGCCTTTGTTTCATTTAATGTACATTACCACGATGGTGGCTGAGAAAATCTGTGTCCACGCTCATTATGAGGCTGATTATTTTGTGTAACAGCACAGCAGTTAAGCTGATGCTCTGGTATTAATTTGAGAGGGAGGTTATCCTCCTAAGGTTGCTCTGGCATGGCCGCTAATCTCACTGGCGGCTCTCCTTTTAATTTAATTACAGTTAACTGTGTTAATATTTCATTAAAGTATTAGTTAGAAGAACGTGTGTTTTAATCAGACCGATGCGCCACCGCAGCTCTGTTCACCAGCCCCGGCGTGTCCGCTCCATCCCTCCCTCGCCGTCATCTGCTTTCCGTTTGTTCTCCCGAGACTTTCTTCATCCTTTCATCCCCTCATCTGACAGAAGCTGGCACACAAACATGCCGATGCAGCAGCAGCAGCAGCACAAATGCATGACTGTCAGGGTAAATGCCCAAAAATTAATGTAAATGAGAAGTTTTCCACACGAACATGCACACTCTGAGCTCCGTCTCTCCACAGGCCACAGCAGATGTCTCTTGTCAAAGTGAGCGAGCGTCAAACGACCAGCCTGTCATATTTTCATATTTAACTATTCATCTCATTCTAATTCATGGGGCAGGAAACATGCACACGGAGGCAGCGTCAAATATTCAGCATTAAGTGACGTGCAGGACACTTGCAGAATTAGCATTTTAGAGTAAGATGACCTTAAGATGACTCGCCTGCAGACAGGTGAGTCTGATTCTGACTACTTTACACTCTGAGTCATTAAAAGACTCCCCTTGTCCTGAATTATTATCTAAATATGCACCACATATAAAGCACACACGGGATTAATTAAACTGCTGAAACTAAAGTGCTGTGAAAGTAATTACCCCCTAAAACTAATAACTGCTTGTTCCAACCTTGGCTGCCATCGAGTGTTTCTGATAACTGGTACTGATGGTCTTTAACATCACTGTGGAGGAGTTTGGACCCACTCTGCATTGCTGAACTGTTTTAATTCAGCCACGTTGGAGAGTTTTCAAGCATGAACGGCCTGTTTAAGCTCAGACCACAGCACCTCAAACAGATTTAAACCCAGACTTTGACTGGGTTTATTCTGTAATGCAAAAACAGAACAAAAGAGCAAAGTGTACTGGCGGCAAATTCCTTGTTTGTATGTATGAACATCGCAATAAAGCTGATTCTGATTCTGATTCTGACCAGACCATTCTAAAAGAAATTTGATCTGTTTGTTTTTTGCTTGACTTTTTTTCATTAGTTTTATTTTTGTTATTATTTTATTATTTATTTATTTTTATTTATATAGCGCTTTTCAGCAACAAGGCACTCAAGCCGCTGTACATACCGAAAAACATTACAATGATACAGAAAATCAAACAACAGAGGTAATTTAAAAAAAATAAAAAAAAATAAAGAGAATAGAATGATGGATAAGAAAATGAAAGGAAAATTAGACTGAAAACATAACTAATAATGTTTAAATGGCACAGTCAAAGGCCACTCTATACAAATAGGTTTTTAATCTTGATTTAAAGCAACTTAGGGTTTCTGAGCTTTTACAGTTTTCTGGGAGTTTATTCCAGATTAGTGGAACATAAGAACTAAAAGCTGCTTCTCCATGTTTGGTTCTGGTTCTGGTTCTGCAGAGTAGATTTGAGCCAGAAGACCTAAGAGGTCTGGGTGGTTGATCCACTGACAACAAGTCTGTAATGTATTTTGGTGCTAAGCCATTCAGTGATTTATAGACTAACAGAAGTATTTTAAAGTCTATTTCTCTGAGCTACAGGGAGCCAGTGTAGGGACTTTAGAACCGGGCCGTTGTGCTCCACTTTCTTAGTTCTAGTGAGGACGTGGGCAGCAGCGTTCTGGATCAACTGCAGCTGTCTGATCCACTTTTTAGGCAGACCTGTGAAGACACCGTTGCAGTAATCAATTCTACTAAAGATGAACGCATGAATTAGTTTTTCAAGGTCCTGCTGAGACATTAGTCCTTTAATCCTGGAGATGTTCTTTAGGTGATGGAAGGCCGACCTTGTTCCTGTCTTTATATTCCTCTGAAGGTTCAGGTCTGAGTCCATCACTACACCCAGATTTCGAGCCTGACTGGTGGTTTCTAGCTGTATTAACTGAAGCTGTGTGCTAACTTTAAAATGCTTTTTTTTTGGTCCAAAGATTATTACTTCAGTTTTGTTTTGATTCAGCTGAAGAAAATGTAGGCCCATCCGTGCATTGATTTCTTCTAAGCATTTACCCAGCGCTTGAATGGGTTCATGGTCACCTGGTGACATCGTAACGTATAGCTGTGTGTCGTCTGCATAGTTATGATAACTTACGTTGTTTATTAAAATCTGAGTTAGGGGGAGCATGTAGATATTGAATAGGAGGGGCCCTAAGATGGACCCTTGGAGAACGCCACATGTGATTTTTGTGCTCTCTGATGTAAAGTTACCTACTGACACAAAAAAGTCCTTGTCCTTCAAGTTGGATTTAAACCAGTTGAGTGCTGTACCAGAAAGGCCGACCCAGTTTTCCAGGCGCTCTAATAAAATGGAGTGATCAACAGTGTCGAATGCTGCACTAAGGTCCAATAATACCAGCACTGTGGTTCTTCCACAGTCTGCATTTATACGGATGTCATTGAACACCTTGACAAGAGCAGTCTCTGTACTGTGGTGAGCAGGAAGCCTGACTGGAAGACATCGAAGCGGTTGGTCATTGTTAGGAAGTTGTTTAACTGCTGAAACACAACTTTTTCAATAATCTTACTGATGAAGGGGAGGTTTGATATAGGCCTGTAGTTCTGTAGTAGCAGCTTGTCCAAGTTGCTCTTTTTCAATAGAGGTTTGATAATTGCTGTTTTCAGGGCCTGGCGGAAAACACCTGACAAAAGGGACGTGTTTATTATTTGAGTTAAATCAGATGTTATTACAGGCGAAGCTTTCTTAAGGAAAGCTGTGGGTAAAACATCGAGACAGCAGGAAGAAGAGCTTAGTTGCTGTTTCTTCTAAGTTTATGTAGTTTCTTTGGTGAAATTGGGAAATTTTGTCAAAATGAGTTCTAGTTGGAGACAACTTTGGTACTGGAGTTGATGTGGATGTGCTGACTGCCCCTCTAATCCTTTGGGTTTTTTCAGTGAAGAATTTAGACGGGGACATTGCCTTTGGATTGGCACACTGGGGTGGTGGTCCCCCTACATAAGAAGGGTGACCGGAGGGTGTGTTCCAACTACAGGAGGATCACACTCCTCAGCCTCCCTGGTAAGGCCTACGCCAGGGTATTGGAGAGGAGAGTCCGACCGATAGTCGAACCCCGGCTACAGGAGGAGCAGTGTGTTTTTTGTCCCAGCCGTGGAACACTGGACCAGCTCTATACCCTCTACAGGGTACTCGAGGGTTCATGGGAGTTTGCCCAACCGGTCCACATGTGTTTTGTGGACCTGGATAAAGCATTCGACTGTGTCCCTCGTGATGCCCTGTGGGGGGCGCAGTCAAGGGCCGGAGGGGGTCTGGTTTGGGGACCAGAGGATTTCGTCTCTTCTTTTTGCAGATGACCTGGTGCTGCTGGCCCCCTCTAGCCAAGATCTACAGCATGCACCGGTGCGGTTCGCAGCCGAGTGTGTAGCGGCTGGGATGAAGATCAGCTCCTCCAAGTCCGAGGCCATGGTACTCGACCGGAAAAGGGTGGCTTGTCCTCTTCAGGTTGGAGGGGAGTTCCTGCCTCAAGTGGAGGAGTTTAAGTATCTCGGGGTCTTGTTCACGAGTGAGGGAAGAATGGAGCGGGAGATTGACAGATGGATCGGTGCGGCTGCCACAGTAATGGGGGCGCTGTGCCGGTCCGTTGTGGTGAAGAGAGAGCTGAGCCGAAAAGCAAAGCTCTCGATTTACCGGTCGGTCTACGTTCCTACCCTCACCTATGGCCATGAACTTTGGGTCATGACCGAAAGAACGAGATCCCAGATACAAGCGGCGGAAATGAGCTTTCTCCGTAGGGTGGCCGGGCACTCCCTTAGAGATAGGGCGAGGAGCTCGGCCATCCGGGAGGGGCTCGGAGTAGAGCCGCTGCTCCTCCACATCGAGAGGAGCCAGTTGAGGTGGCTCGGCCATCTATACCGGATGCCTCCTGGACGCCTTCCTCGGGAGGTGTTCCAGGCACGTCCCACCGGGAGGAGGCCCAGGGGACGGCCCAGGACACGCTGGAGGGACTATGTCTCTCGGCTGGCCTGGGAACGCCTTGAGGAGCTGGAGGAGGTGTCTGGGGAGAGGGACGTCTGGGCGTCTCTGCTGAGTCTGCTGCCCCCGCGACCCGGGGGGGCAGCAGACTGTTTTTGCTGATGATCTCAGAAAATAAAGATTTCCTTGCATTTTTCAGTTGTAGGTTATATCTGTATAGTCTCTATTTATAGATAATATAGTGAACCTGGAGTCCAGTCTTTCTCCACATGCGTTCAGCTTTTTGACACTCCTTTTTTTCACTTCTGACTGGTGGAGCACTTCTCCACGGAAACATTTTCTTCCCAGAAACGACTTTCACTTTAATTGGAGCAATTGAATCAATGATGTCTGAGATTTTAGAATGAAAGTTATCTACCAGCTCATCTACAGTGTTACAGGGCAAAGTGGAGGTAGAAGAGTAAATCTGGTTAAAGGTTTCAGCAGCACCGTCCTTAAAGATGCGTTTTCTTATCATGTCTCTTTGACAAACTGAGTCATTGCAGATGATGCTTTCAAAAATAATAGAAAAGTGGTCAGATAGATCAACATCAGTTATAGACACCTTGGAAATGTTTAGACCCTTAGTGATGATCAAGTCCAAAATATGTCCCTGTTTGTGTGTTTGCTGTTTAACATGTTGAGTCAAACCAACATTTCTAAGAGTGTCACATAGATCTATTGTACTTCTGTCTTCAGGATTGTCCATGTGAATGTTGAAGTCTCCCACAATAATTAAACAGTCATAATCAACACAGATCACAGATAAAAGCTCATTAAAATCACTGATAAAGTTTGTTTTGGACTTAGGAGGCCTGTAAATATTCAAGAACATGGTTCGGACCGGGCTCTTTACCCGGAGAGCCAAATATTCAAAAGAGTCAAATTTGCCCAGAAATACTTTTTTACACTCTAATAAATCTTTAAACAAAGTGGCCCCCCTCCACCTTTTCTTTGCTGTCTGCTCTCACAAAGAAAATTGTAGTTTGGAGGCGTCGCCTCTATCAGAATGGGAGCTTCATTAAATTCATGTAACCATGTTTCTGTTAAAAACATAACATCAAGATCGTGGTCAGTAATGAAGTCATTGATTAAAAATGATTTTCCTGACAGAGATCTAATGTTCAATAAAGCCAGTTTATATGACTTAGTTGCTGATATTAACTCTGTGTCTGGTTGTACCTGACAGTTTATGGATTTTGTTGATTGTTTATTACTGTCTCTTATCCTTTTAGCTTTGTTCTTTCTGTCACGTATAAGAACAGAGATTTTACAACTATCTCCTATTAGGGGCCCAAGTTTTTCCTGGACATGCTCATTTCTGATAGAGTTACCACTGGAGCCCAGACTGTATCACAGAGAAGTGATTTGAAGGTTCTGATTAGGAGGAGATAGATTAGGAGGTGGTGGAGGTCTGCAGCATTTGGAAGATGATGGTCCAGTCGCAGGGCCTTGGCCACGGGGGGTGTTGAATGGAGAAGAGGTCATAACCATTTGGGTCCCGATTTTAAGAGCTCCTTTCATGTTATCAGAATCCAGTAAAGCAAAAAGCGGGCTCAGTGGGGATATGGGAGAGTTCTGTGCGGTCTGGGTCGGGTTCTGGGGTGAGGGGGGTTTACTGGGGTTGTCGGTCTGGGTTTTGGGTGGAGGGGGGTCCACCTCTCCTGTGGATTTCAACGGGGAGACCTTTTGTGATGACCTCTCTTTCTCAGCCAACTGGCTGATTGTTTCTGCTGGAGCTGTTGGAGGCATCGTTATCATTGTTGTTGATACTCCATGTTCTCTGCTGAAGGTCGAAGCTGCTGGCGTATGGAGGTAAATTTGTCTCACTATTATTCAGTCAACCAAAAAACTAATCTCAATCAAAAAATATTAAGTTGTGATCAAAACTTTCAGAGTTGTAACGAATTTTTTTTTATGGAATATTTTATTTTGGGGAGAAAAAATTGTTTGAAAAACCGTTTTTTGATTAAAATGACTCATTTTTTCTCACAAAGAGAAAAAAGTTATTTGCAAAACATAAACTTTTATTTACGCATGTCAAAAATCTTTGGTTACGACTCTTGGTTTTGACGCTCTCTGATTTTGGTTGAACTCAAAGAATTTTGAGTTCTGGAAACATGAACGTCCTGGGCGGGGCTTAAAGACGAACGATGTAAGACGTTTCCCTATTGGTTAGCGCTGACTAAAGCCGCAGACTCTGATCCCCCCCACCTCTAATTAAATACCAATTTGGATTATAATATAGCTAACACTCTAATATAATCTGAAGAGATTGTGTTGTCACCTCTCATGGTTTTGGAGTAATAAATTCCTCAAAGTTAGACAAATGCATATACTGGTTAAGCATTTTGAGGTACTTTGACAAGATATTTCTCCAAAACTGTACAGTAAAATATTAAATTTTTATTCTTTTACATAAAACATGAATGTGAAAGTTGTAAAAATGTCATTAATATAAATGTTCTGTAGGTTACTTTTCTGTTTTCCTCTTATTTTCTCAACCGTTGCCAGGATCGGCGTCCTTTCTGCTCCATTACCGTAATGCACCTTGTATGCGTGACGCTAATCTTTAAGAGAGAGCTGGTGTCGGCTGACGTCACCGCGTATTTCTGACTGTCGGCTCACTTAACCGCAGTTTTCTTCTGTACAGTTGATGTCTCCTCACTGAAGCGACGCTGCAAGCCCTGCAGTTGGAGCAGAAGTTCAGAGATGCGGGGGATCAGAGTCTGCTGCTTTAGTCAGCGCTAACCAATAGGGAAACGTCTTACATCGTTCGTCTTTAGGCCCCGCCCAGGATGTTCATGTTCCCAGAACTCAAAATTCTTTGAGTTCAACCAAAATCACAGAGCGTCAAAACCAAAAGAGCGAGACTCGTAACCAAAGATTTTTGACATGCGCAAATAAAAGTTTATGTTTTGCAAATAACTTTTTACTCTTTGTGAGAAAAAATGAGTCATTTTAATCAAAAAAAGTTTAATCAAACAATTTTTTTCCCCCAAAATAAAATATTCCATTAAAAAAAAATCATTATAACTCTGAAAGTTTTGATCACAACTTAATATTTTTTGATTGAGATTGTTTTTTTTTTTTTTTTTGATTGAATAATAGTGAGACAAATTTACCTCCATACTGGTGGATTATTTACTGAATAGAAGAGATTAGATGTGAGACGTCTGGCTCCTGGCTTGTTCAAACAGAAACCATCTTGCTTGAAGAGTTGTCTTGTTTCCCAAAAAATATTAAAGTTGTCGATGAAGTTCACAGATGTAGGAGCAGATGTTTTTTTACAACCACTTATTAATCATCAGAAGTCTCGAAAAAATCTCATCTCCACAGAAAATCGGTGCAAAGGGTCCGCTGAGAAACACCTTGATATTGAGACCTCCAACAATATTCAGAAGATGAGTGAAATCCTCCCTCAGTCCTTCTGATTTTTTTCTTAGCCACGTCATCCAATAAGGTTTTCTAGAGACGGGCGCTTTTCTGTGATTGCAAGAACATTCTCTGAGATATCGGACACCACGTTACTGGTACCAATCAGAACTTCTGTGTTTTTCTTGTTGCAGAAGTTTTTAAACCCATCCACAGCTGTGTTGCCCAGTGGGGTACTTTTTTCTCTGGCAGCTTAGGAGAAAACTGTTTAGAATGAAGGTTGTTCTCAAACCTTTTATTGTTCTCAGAAGATGGATCATTTTCCTGGTTTTCATTCTGTAGTGAAGCAAATCTGTTTTGGACGGGAACTCCATTATTTCCAGCTGTCTCACTCCTATCAGTTGTTGTGACAGCAGCTCGCTGTCGAAGTCTCCTTTTCCCAGGGGAAACGGGGACATTTCTCTGTAATTCTGGCCATTGTAATTTATTTAATTGCTGAGATCCTCCAGATCTTCCAGTTAGTTTTTTTCCACCTTGATTTTTTGGGCATGCCCCTAAAACATGCCAGGGGGGTCTGCCGGTAGGTTTATTCTCAGTGTTCTGATTGCCGGCTGAGTTGTTGAGCTGGCTGTCACTGTTTGGGATCACAGGCAGAGTTGAATCATCGTTGTACCTCATATTCACCTCCACGTTCACTTCTAGTCGATGGATTTTCATCTCCAAAACGGACAATTTCTGTAAAAGTTTGTCGAAGTCCTCTGTGGTGAAGGGAGGAATTTCGTGCTGATTAGCTGGCGTCAACTTGTCCTGCTTTTGAGTTCGATTATAAAAGCATCAAAATCCTTAGAAAAAATTAAAATAAAGTGAAAATAATAATAATCCTTGGGAGTCGCTGGTAAGAAGTTGTTTTAGTCCAATATTTCTGTCATTTTGGATAAGAGATAAAAAGTTAGGAGTAAATGAATGCAAGCAAGCAAGGAGCTTAGGAGAAAAGCGTCTGAGAAGGCAGAGAGGCGGAAGCAGTGTTTATTTAAGTCTTTAGAGCCAGAATTTCTGGAGTGCTTTGGATCATTGTCCTGCTGTATAAACTAAAAGCTCCTGAGCTTAAGTTCAGAAACTCATTGGTGGACATTCTTCTTCAGGTTCTCGTAACTCTCCCATGGAGGCCATCTTAACTAGGTCTTTCTCTTATTGTTTAATCATGACCTCTGACTTTAACTGAGGAAGTGAGGTCTGCAGAGCTTTAGATGTTGTTCTGGGTTCTTCTGTGATGTCCTGAATGAGTCGTTGATGAGCTCTTGGAGTAATTTATGTAGGTCAACCAGTCCTGGGAAGGTTCATCACTGTCCCATGTTGTCTCCATCTCTGGATAACTGTCCTTCTTTGGAGTCCCAGAGCCTTAGAAATAGCTTGCTAACTCTTTCCAGTCTGATAGATTTCAGTGACTTTGTTTCTAATCTCTCTGAGTCTGATGAATGTAGGTAAAAAATAATAACATTTTCATTGTTGAGATAGGTTGAGATGGGCCTGTTCACCCTCCGGAGGTTCGGTTCTGATAAAGGATTTTAGTCTACATTTTGCACAATGCATGATTTGCCTACTTTTGTGTAAAGCTGTGCAATATTTCAGTTTTTCCTCCACACTTTAAACCTGTCCTCAGTATTATTAGGTAAACACTTTTAAGAGGATTAAAACTTAAAACCCACCAACACGTCCAGCCAACTGACCTAGAACCTCTGGAAAGACAGAACCGCTGTTGGAGCAGAAAAACCGACTGTATCTTCTGCCGAGGGAGAGATGGAGGTAAAGAAAACCCTGGAGCAGAAATGCAAGTGATTCCAAGAAAATAAACCACTGCATCTGGCCCACAGTAAGGCCTCCTTTTTTAATGTTCTTTGGTGATGGTTCTGGTACTGGAAACTAACAGATCAAAGTTGGTTCAGAAACTTTTAATTCATCCATTGTTTATTTCTATCCTCTCAAATTAATGTAATGTATTTGAATCCAGAGTTCAAGGCTTCTAACAACTTTTTTTAATCTTCTGAATGACGTCAAAACTTAAAAGATATATTTTTAGTCAGTTTATTCAGTATTCTGGATGTTCAGCTCCCTTAGCCTTAAACTTCCCCTTTTACCTTGAAGCAAACAGTTAGCAGAGTGTTTATCTTTGTTTTTATCTCACTTGTTTGTGTCTCTTTGTACTCAATTAGATCATTAGTCAGTGCACCTTTGTGTGATTCAAAATAAAAATAACCTTTTGGCTCCAAGTAGATTTGTCTTAATATCTTGACTGAAGTGTAATCTCAATCTGGACAGTAATCTCAATGCTTTTTTTAAACTGTGATGAAAACCTTCAGGTTAAATGAAAGAATTCATCCTTTAGAATAATTTCTGATAGATTATGAGATGTATCAATATATCAGTGTACATTGATATGATTTAATGATGTCTTTAGCGGTGAAATCCTTACTTCATGATCCACCTGTGGTTTTAATATTGTTGAACAGTAATCAGGGCTGGACGGTGGCACAGTTGCCTTGCAGCAAGAAAGTCCTGGGTTCGATTCCCGGCCTGGGGTCTTTCTGCATGGAGTTTGCTTGTTCTCCCTGTGCATGCGCGGGTTCTCACCAGGTACTCTGGCTTCCTCCCACAGTCCAAAGACATGCTTGTTAGGTTATTTGGTAACTCTAAATTGTCCTTAGGTGTATGAATGAGTGTATACATGGTTGTTTGTGTGTTGCCCTGTGATGGACTGGCGACTTGTCCAGGGTGTACCCTGCCTCCCGCCCATAGACTGCTGGAGATAGGCACCAGCTCCCCCACGACCCACTATGGAAGAAGCGGTAGAAAATGACTGACTGACTGAACAGTAATCATTGAAAATGAATACAACACTAGGCGGTGTCTTTAAACAGTCTAAACAATTAACTCTGAGTAGATTCTGTGACTGAAAACAACTGGACCGGGACTAAAACGGTGGTGAGACATTTGATCCATATAATCATCACAGTCCTCGTGATGAAGTTTTAGTGTTCATGTGAGCTGCTAGAAGTTTAATGGCAATCGTCCAGGTCCTGTAGAGTTACTAAAGTTTGGTGAAACTAATGAATCGTTGGAGAAGGTTTGAACTGGTTCATAATTGGTGCCGAACAGGTGACAGTTTTAGCTCGATTTAACTTGAGCATTAAAGGACGACCGATGAGGAGGGGGGACAGAGAGCAGCAGAGTGTGAATGTGTACATAGATCTCACACACTCCTATATTAAAATGTGTGTGTGTGTGTGTCAGTAATGATATTTGAAGCTGTGATACACAGATGGTGGAGCTGTCTACACCTGCACTCCTCTGGGACCTGAATGTGTGTCACTCCAGCACTTGAAAGAGACCTGTCAGCATTTCTCTCTGAAGCACCTCTGTCGTCTGTGAAATCTGATCTTCTTCATTAACTCATCCTCCTCTCGCTGCCTTCAGCTGCCTCTCATTAACTCTTATTATTTCTTTTAGTTTTTCCTTTCTAATCGAAATTTTTACCCCCTTCAGCTCTCATGTTCATGTTTTCTGTAATGCTCTGAGGATTGGCTGCCTCCGTGGGAATGTCAGGCTCACCCTCTGCAGACTGAACAAGTCTGGAATCACTGGAGGGTCAAATGTATAGATACAGTCTCAAATATATGCAGTGCTGTGAAAAATTAATTATCCCCATGTGAAACCTTTTCAGATGGTCCAGAACACGGCGGCGGGTTTTGGGCTTCAATCAGCCTATAAGAGCACACTTCACCCACTCTGTTCAGTGAGCTCCACCGGCTACCTTTATCAAATGAAGTCCCTGATCTTAGCCTACAAGGTGCTTCATGGAACATCTCCTACCCCCTCTACTACTCTTCCCTCTGTGCCAGTTCTCTATTTCTACACGATCACCTCTGACAGAACCGGACCAGTGGACTTCCTCCTAAGCAGCTTATTGTTTCCTTGGATTATTAACTGCATTGTCATCTTCTCACTTTGGATAAAAGCTTTTGCCAAATGCAGAAACTTAAACAAATCTTCAGACAAATGTTATCAGACAAATATAACCCAAAAATAACAAGCAGATTTAAATGATTTCATGTATTAAAGCAAAACAAGCTCCGAACAAACCTGGGGAAAAAGTAATCATCCTCCTTGTTAAGTCACGAATTAACAGTGATTACCCAGATTTATCAGGTTCTTATTCATCAGCCCCATTTAGTTCTGATTACTGTCTGAATGTAGTGTTGTACTTATGAATCTGAGAATATTATTTAATATTTAATATTAATACTGTAATATTTTATCAAATAATATTTGGGTCTGTTAAGGGTTGTCCTGTGAATACCAGCCCAGTAAGGTGATGGTATTAGGACAAATTAGAAAGGTGTGAGACGAGCTCTGACATTATTGAACAGCATAAACTCTGCACATATATGGAATAAATTCACACAATTTTCTTAAAATACAAAGATTTATTAACAAAAATAAGTCAACTCAAAGTCAAACATATTTCAATCAACAAACTCTTTACTTTGCTAAAACAATCCAACTAAACTACCAAGCAGAATTAAAGAATAATGAAGACTAATGGACTATGTACAATATAAACAAGTTGATTAAAGATGATTGAAAATTATGACCAAAAGAGTGATGCAACATTATCATGCAATGTTTATGTTTGAGAACCAAGGATTATCTTGAAGAATCTGGAAATGAAGTTAAATTAGTCTTGGAACCAACTTAGGAAATAATCAGCAAACGTTTAGACAACCATTCACAATGCAAGATCAGATAAAATATATGTTTTAAATAATGATCTGCTGAATAAAACCAACCTTCTGGATGACTAATTCTCAACGGTGTCTCATTAGCTGCCTTCATTTATTAAAATAATATTTAACGAAATATTATTTTGAGCGGTTGAAGTTAACAAAATAAGCTTATAGCTTATCATCAGAATCAAACACATACCTTTAAAATACCATCAATAAAAGGGTTAAAATGCATAATCGTGGATGGCGCATTATGGCCGATCTTCTGTGTTTAAAATCACCCTTTAAATAAAGTTTGTCTTAACTTTTAAAAAAACACAAACACAGAAACACAAACTGAGCATGTGAGCTGAGCAGATAGCCTGCTAGTACTAAATAACTGAATCTGACTGAACTGTTCAATGGTTAAGATTAATTGGAATGAATGAACCTGACTTTTGTGAAGAGCCTTGAGACGGCATGTGTTGTGAATTGGCGCTTTATAAATAAAACTGAATTGAATTGAATTGAATTAAGATATCTGAGTTTTCAACACAAACAAAACCAAACGTCATAAAACGAAAAATATTTAGATTATTTCATTCTAAATTACTTCTCTCTGCCCAAACCTAACCTCTCAGGTGAACCGTGCTGAGGAAAAGTTTTCCGGGCGACGAAGTTTGAAGAAAACATTCACAGTGAACAAAGGGTTAGCTGCAGCTAACCTCGTAGCTAGGGGGGGCGGCGGCTCGTTCTGTCGGCCGGCCAAACTGCACGTTACTGCTGTAACCACGGTGATGCGGTACCGTTGTCCTTCCTTCAGACCAGGAAAACAGCTCCACACGGCGTCGTAGAGACAGGGTCTCTGCTGGGAACTCGCTAGAACACAGTTTGCTTCTGTAGACCTCAGAGAGAAAGTCAAGCAACGCTTGTACCTTAATTACCGTTCATGAATGAATACCGGATACACAAACAGCAATTAATTCCTACTTAACTTAGTCCATTGATCGCGTGATCGTATGACACTCTTGGATCCAGTTTGAAGAGTTATGTCTGTTTGCTTGCAAAGAGACATTAGCGCGCTGTGTCTCCTTCCAGTTCCCTTGGGGGACCCACGTAGAAGAGATAGGATGTAGCAACAGCGGTGTTTTTATTTGGACTGTGATGTCACAGAAGTCCGCTTTTACCCCTTTTCCTGGCTGTGCTGGAAGTAGGTTAATGTGATTTATTTTGAAAGTTCCAGAAAAGCTCATACTGGCCATTCATGTTGTCCCCAAAGCTGGGGTCCCAACAGTAGAATCAAGAAATCACTTAAACAAAACCTGTCTGACATCATGAAGTAGGCTAAAAGATCTCAAAAGCAACACATCATGATCCAATCTGAAGAGCAAATAAGAAACAAAGTCACTGACATCTGGAAACCAGTTCCAAGGCTTTGGGACTCCAGAGAACCACAGTGAGAACCATCATCCACACAGACATGGACATTGCTGCTAAAGCTGTTATCAGTTCATGGCAGGGTTGAGTTACGGTGGTTCCTGTCTTGTTTCTGAACATTCTATCCAGTTTCCTTTAGGTCTGTGGGGAACAAAATTGGTCTTCTTCTAGACCACAGCAGAGTGTTGATACCTGAGATTAACTACTTGTACTTACAGACAATTGGTTAAATCTATAAACTGGGAATCTGCAGTTGGTTAGAAATGGTTTCAAATAAACCTGGTACCTCCACAACCAATACAATAGAACCTTCTTCTGTTCTTCTTTATTGTTTTAAATGCATTTTCATTGTTGTGGTGACATCAGACCTGCAGAAGCTCATCATTTAAACAACTTGGGTTGTTTATAAGGAGCATCACCTCTGAAGAATTGTCAGCATTTGTCAAATAGGCCAAACATTGCTCTCCCATCATGTTTTGAAGGCTCAAACTAGAATACTACTTATAAACTACTACTAATACTACTAGTTAATGTTGCAAACGGTCTAAGATAAAGTATCTAAACAGGACGAAGGACGACTTGCTAAAACAGTACATTGAGAACAGATACACACATTTACTGCCACCGATGTGTTAAAACATATGTTATTACACACACACCCATGGACACACGTTCACCGCCAGGAGGAAATTGAGAGCTGCTTTAATGTGAATTTCCTCATGTAAATTAAACATGTTTTCTTGTGAAAAACAGAATTCCAATCAAAGGTGTGGCGACATAGTGAGAGGAGCACTGATGAGAATATTTCAGGGTTTATGTTGCTTCTCCGCACCCCCGGTAGGTTAACCTCAAACACAAATATTTAATGTCTTGTTCCAGTTTCTTGGAGCTGCAGAATGTAATTACAGCATGAGTGAATAGCTTATGATTACTGCAAACTGCTTACTGCTGCAGCCACGATTAACCTTTGAACTGTCGGCCCAGTTTAAACATACAGGCAGGGCACTAATGCAGCATGCTCTGGTAAAACAGCGCTCTGGTTAATGGGTTTTCTGGCAGCAAAGTGTGATGAGCAGGTAGTTGATGCTCTGAGTGGGCATAATGAGGAAGAAAAGCTAAATCTATATGAGAGCTTTGTGTTTACGACGTGCATGAAAGACTTTACCTGTAGGAAGTTTGTTTAAAGTAAGAGACGCACTCTGATCATCAGCTGCCAAATTTACTGAAAAAGTACAGAACATTAACGTTCTTACACACAAACACCTCCAACATCTCCATCACTGACCTCCACCTGTTGACTGGCTGATACTATTTATCAACATATTTGTTAGTCTCTGCAGTATTTTATGTGATAGAGCAACACAAACTAGAGCATAGCTGTGAAGTGGAAGGAATTGAAACATGGTTTTCAATATTCTTTACAACCTTGTTTACTTTGATACCCCCAAAAAAATCCAGTGCACCTTCAGGAGTCTCCTAATCAGTAAACGGTGACCATTTGTGTATAAATTAATCTAAGTTCAAATCCAGATGTTTTGTTTCTGGCCTCGGAGGTAAGTTAAAGAACATCGAATAACAAACAGAACCATGGAGACCAAGGAAAACAACAGACAGGTTAGGGAAGAAGTTCTGGAGAAGTTTAAAGCTGGATTAGTATTAAAACAATAACCCAGGCTTTGAACATCTCCCAGAGCTCTGTTCAACCCATCATCTGAACATGGAGAGAGGATGGACCAACTGCAGACCTTCTAAGACATGGACGTCCACCTAAACTGACAGGCTGGGCAAGGTGAACATTAATCAGAGGCTCATGGGAACCCCTAAGGAGCTGCAGAGGTTCACAGCTCAGGTTGGAAAATATGCTGCCAGACAACCATTAGAATGCTAACTCCACAACAAGCCATTGTTGAAAGAAAGAAGTCCTGTTTGACACAGGAAGCATGTGGAAGAAGGTACTCTGCTCAGATGGTCCAGGTGCAAAACCCTGTGTGACACTACACATCACCCTGTACACACCATGCCCACAGTAACACATGGCGGTGGTAGCATCATGCTCTGGAGAAGAAGGTCAGAGTTCTAAGCAGGTCAAAGAAAACCTGTTAGAGGCAGCAGAAGACTTGAGACTAGGTTGGAGGTTCACCTTCCAGCAGGACAACGACCTCAAACATACAGCCAAAGATGCATGTCAATGTGTTAGAATGGCCTAGCCAAAGTCCAGCCAATATGACTGAGAATCTGATAAAGAAAAATGAGTAAGAATGTCAATCTGTAGATGCATAAATCTAGCTGAGACGTCCCTCAAAAGACCTAAAATGGTTCAGGATGTGTGGAAACCTTTGCAAGTCGATGTATATGGAGATAACTGCTCTGTTGAAATAAATAAACACACTCCTGGGGTGTAATTACTTTTTCCACACATTCCTTCTCCATTTTGGCTTAATCTTTGTATTAATAAATAAATTGTGTTGGCGTTTTTTGACCTACAACCATGTATTTTGTGTCCTCATACGTAAAATCTTAGAAGTGAAACTGGGTGTACTTTCTTTTTACCATGATTGTATAATTTCTGTGTTTCACTGAAGCACATTCTGGTTCCTGATTTCCACTGTTTGTGGCTGTCACCCTGTCATATAATGTAAATGTGGTGCAGTGGAGCCCTGGCAGGTTTTAGTTAGGCCTGTTTGTCTGCTTGCCAGTTCCTAGCATTCCTCCTCCATCTTTGCTAATAGACTTTGTTTTGACGCCAGAGGTTCAGCGCATCTTAAAATGCTCAGCCTGTCCAACTCTGACAGGGTGTTCTGTGATGTTTAATTAGGAATAATAGTTTCTAATATTCCTGTAATTAGAGCCTGTCACTTGTTTGGTCAGGGGAGTTGTGAAAAGCAGAATTACATTAAAATGACTACACAAGTAGTGCCAGGTTGCTGCTTCTTCTGGAGTTATTTCAGAATAAATCCAGCTCCTCTGAAGTTCTTGAGTCATTTAAGGTCTTCCCAGAGGAAATACCTACATAAAATGAAGCCTGAAGTGTGAATGTTTCAACCCGCATATGTTTAATACAGGGTGTTTAATAAAGGTATATATGTGGGCACCTGTTGCGAACATATTCTTGAAATTAGTCAATCAAACAATAATGTAACTAAACAATCAGCCGACATTTAATTACACTATGCAGCCAAAAATGTTTGCGTATCTGCCTTCAAAAACATGAAGTTGAGTGACGTCCTACGCTTTATCCATAATGTTTCACAAGATGTTGGTTCTACCCTTTGCAGCTCTAACATCTTCAACTCTTCTGGGAAGGCTTTACAGGTTTAGGGAAATGCAAATTTTTGACCTTTGTTCCAGGAGAACATTTTTGAGGTCAGACACTGATGTTGGACAAGAAGGCCTGGCTTACTGTTTCTGCCACAATTCTACCCAAAGGTGTATCAGACTGAAGTCAGGTGCCGGCCAGACCAGTTCTGTCAAACCAAAATGTCTTTATGGACCTTTCTGTGTGCACTGATGCGGAGTCATGTTGGACCAGGATGAGGCCATATCCAAGCTGTCCCCACAGAGTTGGAGGCATGAAATGTCTTTGTATGAACCATTAAGTGTTCCTTTCAATGGAACACTTCCCCACGGCATATTCTCCTCTCCACCCATCTTCTTTCGCACCACACTGTGTTCTCCAGGCATCTGCCAAACCCAGACTCACCCTTTGGATTACCAGACAAAGAACATGTCTTCCAACTGCTTTAGAGCAGTGTTTCTCAACCCTGGTCCTCAGGGCCCACGGTCCTTCATTGTTTAGGTGTTACTGCTCCAGCACACCTGATTTGGACTATTGCATTTTCTCCTGAGCATGCTATCAAGTCCTGCAAAAGCTTGTTAATTACCTATTAATTGAAGTGTTGTGTGTGGTAGCAGTGGAACATCTACATCATGCAGGACAGTGGACCCTGAGGAGCAGGGTCAAGAAACCCTGCCCTAGAGTCCAATGGTGAAATGTGGCACACCCCTGCATCTGATATTTTGCATTAGAGTTGTTGATGAAAAGCTTGAATGCAGCTGCTTGGTCATGAAAACCCATTCAATGAAGCTCTCCATGCACTGTTCTTGAGCTAATCTAAAGGATGTGGAGGTCTTTACCTGATGTCTGCAAAAAGTTGGTGGACTATGTGCACATACATGCACTGACCCTGCTCTGTGATTTTACATGGCGTACCTCTTCATTCTCACTCACTTCCACTTTGATATAATACCACAAACAGCTGACTGTGGAATATTTCATAGCGAGGAAATCTCAACTATGGACTTATTACTCAGGTGGCATCCTGTCACGGTACCACACTGGAATTCACTCAGCTCCTAAGAGTGACCTATTCTTTCATACATGTTTGTAGAAGCACTGCCTCAGTGCTAGATTTCATACATGAAAGTGTTTTTCACACCTAAATTCAATGATTTGGATGGGTGGCCCAGTACTTTTGGCAATATACAGTAGTGCATGGGACACATACAGTTAGAAATGACACAACATGGGGCCCAGAATGGATTATTCACTGGTTTCCTAATGTTTCCGTGTTAAGTGCCTCTATAGGTTTGATATAGGACAAGTTTTAATGTACAATGTGGGCCCCAAGTGCGTTGAAAATGGTTGAGACTCTGCTAAGAGCTGCATAGGGTGCCCAACTGGTTTTGCTGGTATGGATTGTAAACTTTTGAAGTGGCAGACTGGGATGGTGGTCCCAATTATTGAAGAATCACACTTCTCAGCTTCCCTGGATAAGTTTACTCCACGGTGCTGAAAAGGAGATTCCAACCGATGTCATACATCGCATTCAGGAGAATCCGTGTGGTTTTCATTCTGGACCGCTTCTTTACCCTCAGAATAGCTGTGGATGTTTTTAAGGGCTATCGAGTCCTGGTATGGACAACACAAGACCATTGTCCTCATTCTTGATACAAAGTCAAAAACTTTCCCAGTGCGGATTACACTTTGCCAGTGCTGTGGAGAAGAAGGTTTCATCTTTGCTTTATGCAAGTGATGTGGTGCTGTGGCGTCAACGGGCCAAGACCTTCAGGATGCACTGGAGCAGTTCACAGCTGAGTGTGAAGTGGCTGGGATGAGAGTTGGCTCTTCTAAGCCCATGTCCATGGGTCTCAGTGTCTTCAAAGTGACCCACAACCTGCTAGAGGGACTATACATATACTTTCTAACCTGGAATCACCCTGGGCTCCTTAAGAAGGAACTGAAGAGGGTTGTTGGGCAGTGGGATAGATAGGGTTTCCTCCTGGACTTGTTACCCCCTTGTGGCTCAACCCCAGATCAGCGGAGATGGATGGGTGGATGTATATAAACATATTCGTACCTGCTGATAAGTTCTGAAGATGATCATATCAGCCTTGCTGCCCACATTAGCATCAACTACCGTAGGCAGCAGCGGTGGAGTCAAACTCGAAGTACTGTTGAACCGATCTCTAACTCTGTCTCCGTCAGATTTCTATTTTATTCTTCTTCTCATGAGTTGTATTCCATAAGAAAAATTTCAAAACTGCAATAAAACACCTCAGGATCAATTTTGGCATGTCAGAAAAATTTCTCTTATACTAAAACCGGCAGTACATCTTGTTCCTTGCCTCCTAGTCTGACATCACCGACCCAGTGATGGTAAATGTGGAACATGCAGAGAGAATTTTGTTTTTATAAAATCCTGCAATGTTTCATTACCTAGACATGTTTTTCTTATGGCTGTACAGTTTTTAGTGAAAGGAAATGCAGCAGTCTCTCACCTTACAAATATTCAATCGTTATTCAATCCTTAAAGGCGTTTTCAAGCCAGTTCGAAGAAAAGAACATCCTGAATTCACACATCTGATTATATGTCTGATAACAAAAGAACCTAATTACTATATTGTACACAAACACAATGAAATTTACTTCTTCTGACGGGTGCATCTAAAGTTAAAACCAGATATTTACATACTTTGCTCTGTATGAAAAAATGTGTAATCTTTATTTTCTCACTGCCTAACATCAAATCAGACCAAAATCTTCCTGTTTTAGGTCCATTAGGTTAACATAAAGTATTGCTATTTGCTAAACTCCAGAATAATTAGAGATTTTATTTTATTAGTTTCTTTAAACTCAGAAGTTTTCATACATTTTCTTACTATTGGGCAGAATTGTCTTTTTAACCTCATGACTTGAGTCAAATATTTTGATCACAAGCTTCTCACAGTAGCTTGCTGGGATTTTGTCCCATTCCTCCTGACAGAACCGGTATAACTGGGTCAGGTTTGTAGGTCACCTTGCTCACACATACCTTTTCAGCTCGGCCCATAAATTATTTCTGGGACTGACAGCAGAGCTTTGTAAAAGGCCACTCTAAAACTTTAGCCCCTCTTAAACTTCAAGGCTGGATAAATGTGCGTTTTGTGATGAGGCCGATGAAAGTTAAGCTCGCCTCTGTGACACTCCTGATTCGCCAAGCCAGATAGTCACAGGCCCGCATTGGCTGACTTCTACAGGGTTGGATCAGCCAGCATCCGGACTTCCAAGTGTCAGTAAGACTCAGGGATCATTTACAAGACAAGAGGAGTAATTTTACAATGATGGCACACCAGGAATGTTTAAGGTGTTACCTTAAGATACATCAACAGCTGGGCCTCTATTTAACTCTAAAATTAGAAATTAACCAATCAGAGGTTTGCAAACCATGACATCATCATCTGGACTTTCCCAGATTATTTAAACAATCTTAAATAATTCAGGTAATCCTGACTGTGATAAACAGGAAGTGTTTTATGTGAGACTGTGAGGAAGAAAGGTTGAGACTTTTCATGCAGTTTATGTAAACATGCTGAACAGAACCAGGTCCACTGCTGACTGTCTGCTAGAAAGCTGTTCCAGTTAAATGTTGTTCCAGTTAAATGTGTCGTTAATGTATTTCAGTTTAACCAGAATCTCTAGATGTAATTTGCAGAAACGGGGTCAGAGTTTGGGGTTTAAACTGTAAAAAGTGTTTGTTGATAAAAGCAGCAGAGCTGTTTCACAGTAAAATGCTCTGATTCTGTTTTTTTATTATTGGGTCAGTAAAGCCTTTTTGTCCTGGAAATAGGGGCTTACACACACACACACACACACACCAACACATACACAGAAAAAGCCCCTGCTGTCAACAGAAACAACAGTACAACTAACAAGTGAAACACAAAGAGCCATTTCTATGGATTTAACAACCAGAAGAAGGAAAGAGGATGTTTTGGGGCGTCTGTTTGGGAAAACTGGGTCATTCACACAGAAATATGCATCCACACACATGAATTTGGTATTCAGCATGTTTATTTTGTGCTTTTTGTAATATTTAAACTCACTTAACTTACTGATTTGTTTAAGATATTTTTTTATCAATATATTAAATGTAATAAAACCTTGTTAGATATGTCCCATTGCCAATATAGAAAGACTACAGCAATGAGTTGAAAGAAGCGGCATTTATTAGAACAATGGCAGTGTTTTACAAAGCCAGATTGTTCAGCTCTTAAAGTAAAGTTTAGTTAAATTTACACCTGAGTTAAACACACTGGAACAGGGGCAGGTCCACATGTTCTGCCAGGATCTTACAGAAGCTAGAGTACAACCAGAACCTTTAATGGATGGTCAACAGGATATCTATTGGTCGTGCACTGCACATATCTGGCCTTTATGGAAGAGAGACAGGAAGCTTTTCTTCAGCAGGGACAGGGAAGCGGGTCTGTGTTGAGGAGTCGTGCCTAGTGGTTACAGAGCAGGGCTTTATTGTCCTGTAGAGGCCACAAGTACCCTGGTTCAAATCCCACAGCCTGATTCAATGGGTCCCTGAGCAAGACCCTGAATCCCCCCCGAGGGCCGCACAATGGCAGCCCACTGCTCCCTAAGAGATGGGTTAAATGCAGAGGGTAATTTCTCCATTGTGAGATCAATAAAGTCTAAATTATTATTATTATTGGAAGATAAATGAAGCTAAATCCAGGACAATCCTGGACGAAAACCTATTAGACTGCTGGAGACCTGACACTGGGGTGGAGGTTCACCTTCAAACTAGACAACTACCCTAAACATCCACCCAGAGATACAATTGGATAGTTTAGATCAAAGTATATCCATGTGTTAGAATGGCCTAGTCAAACTCCAGACCTAAATCCAACTGAGAATCTGGCAAGGCTTGAAAACTAATTCACTGTTCAGTCTTCAGATATTTAAATCTCTTAGAGACATAGCCCAGAAGACCTACAGGTCCTTCTCAAAATATTAGCATATTGTGATAAAGTTCATTATTTTCCATAATGTCATGATGAAAATTTAACATTCATATATTTTAGATTCATTGCACACTAACTGAAATATTTCAGGTCTTTTATTGTCTTAATACGGATGATTTTGGCATACAGCTCATGAAAACCCAAAATTCCTATCTCACAAAATTAGCATATTTCATCCGACCAATAAAAGAAAAGTGTTTTTAATACAAAAAACGTCAACCTTCAAATAATCATGTACAGTTATGCACTCAATACTTGGTCGGGAATCCTTTTGCAGAAATGACTGCTTCAATGCGGCGTGGCATGGAGGCAATCAGCCTGTGGCACTGCTGAGGTCTTATGGAGGCCCAGGATGCTTCGATAGCGGCCTTTAGCTCATCCAGAGTGTTGGGTCTTGAGTCTCTCAACGTTCTCTTCACAATATCCCACAGATTCTCTATGGGGTTCAGGTCAGGAGAGTTGGCAGGCCAATTGAGCACAGTGATACCATGGTCAGTAAACCATTTACCAGTGGTTTTGGCACTGTGAGCAGGTGCCAGGTCGTGCTGAAAAATGAAATCTTCATCTCCATAAAGCTTTTCAGCAAATGGAAACATGAAGTGCTCCAAAATCTCCTGATAGCTAGCTGCATTGACCCTGCCCTTGATAAAACACAGTGGACCAACACCAGCAGCTGACACGGCACCCCAGACCATCACTGACTGTGGGTACTTGACACTGGACTTCTGGCATTTTGGCATTTCCTTCTCCCCAGTCTTCCTCCAGACTCTGGCACCTTGATTTCCGAATGACATGCAGAATTTGCTTTCATCCGAAAAAAGTACTTTGGACCACTGAGCAACAGTCCAGTGCTGCTTCTCTGTAGCCCAGGTCAGGCGCTTCTGCCGCTGTTTCTGGTTCAAAAGTGGCTTGACCTGGGGAATGCAGCACCTGTAGCCCATTTCCTGCACACGCCTGTGCACGGTGGCTCTGGATGTTTCTACTCCAGACTCAGTCCACTGCTTCCGCAGGTCCCCCAAGGTCTGGAATCGGCCCTTTTCCACAATCTTCCTCAGGGTCCGGTCACCTCTTCTCGTTGTGCAGCGTTTTCTGCCACACTTTTTCCTTCCCACAGACTTCCCACTGAGGTGCCTTGATACAGCACTCTGGGAACAGCCTATTTGTTCAGAAATGTCTTTCTGTGTCTTACCCTCTTGCTTGAGGGTGTCAATAGTGGCCTTCTGGACAGCAGTCAGGTCGGCAGTCTTACCCATGATTGGGGTTTTGAGTGATGAACCAGGCTGGGAGTTTTAAAGGCCTCAGGAATCTTTTGCAGGTGTTTAGAGTTAACTCGTTGATTCAGATGATTAGGTTCATAGCTCGTTTAGAGACCCTTTTAATGATATGCTAATTTTGTGAGATAGGAATTTTGGGTTTTCCTGAGCTGTATGCCAAAATCATCCGTATTAAGACAATAAAAGACCTGAAATATTTCAGTTAGTGTGCAATGAATCTAAAATATATGAATGTTAAATTTTCATCATGACATTATGGAAAATAATGAACTTTATCACAATATGCTAATATTTTGAGAAGGACCTGTACAGCTGGACCTGCAGAGAAATGTGGTTCTACAGAGTACTGACTCAGAAGGGCTGGATATAAATGCACACCACACTTTTCAGATTTTTATTTTTAAAAATAATAGAAAACCATCATTTTATTTATAGCGCATCACATCACTTCCTGTTAGACTGAGAACACCTGCAGAAACTTGCACAGCAACATGAAATCCCTGCTGTTTCCAGGCCGCGCTGATTAATGCTGGGTTTGGGAGATTTTTTCTTTATCTACCAGCCTAAAATATGAGGTTCACAAACCATCTGTTTTTTTCTTTCTTTCTTTGCCCAAAGGTCCCATCCTGGGACTGGCACCATGCCCAAGCCCACCCATCCATTAATCCATCCATCCATGGCCCAGTTCTCCTCTGTGTTCCCTCCTTGTTCACAGACTTTGCCATTTCTCCTCCCTTGCTTTTCTTTCCTTTCTTATCTCTTCTGCATCACCCATTATTTTTCAAATTTTTCGTGTCAAATGCAGTTGTTTTCCTCCATTTCCTGTCTCCTCTTCCTTCTGTTCTGACTGTTGTTCCTCCTTAACCTTTCCTTCTTCCTCATGCAATATCTCCAGCTTTCCCCTCTTTTTCTCTCCACCTCCTCCTGTTCTGCTCATTCAAACCTCTCCTGTCCATTATGCATATTCATAAAGCTGCAAACATTCCCGTCCGACGGTGTTTAATCCCTCCCTGGATATGTGTATGTGTGTGTTTTTTTTCACCCTTAGCTGCTCACACACGTCCTCCTCTTCCCAAACATCCAGCAGCTGGCCAACAGATGGGGCCCGCAGCCAAAAAAGCAGCCGCGCCACAAAAATAAAAATTTACAAGACGCCAGCAGTGGAATTCATTTAAGGCCAGAGAAAAGGGGGGGATGGGGGTGAAGAGGGGGTGATGCTGCTCTTCGCTGCACTTCTTGTACACCCCCCACTATCTCCTCCTCTTTGCTTTATCTCCCTCTTTGCCTCAGTGCCTTTCTTCCGCACAGCTGAAAACAAGCTAATGAACTATACATAATTCTCCGCATGCCGTCCTCAGTCCAGTCGGAACCTCTGATCATCGGTTTTTCGACTTTGTCGAACCATAAAGAGGTCAAATCGTGACATGAGAAACATCAGCCTTCCTTTAATCTCAGGTGCATTTAACTGGGAAGGATAAGGTCAAATTTGTCAATTAGCCTCATTCCCCTGCAGTGGGCCACCGGTCCCAGCCTATGACCCTGGTGGAACCATCAGGTTGAGTGGATGGTCTTCCTCAACAGAGAGCTGGGCTCTGTGTGTGTGCATATCGCATGAACATCCTATGTAGGGACATACCACTGTGTCAGAATTGTATTTCATTTGAGGCTTTGAGTAGGCCATTTCAAAACCCTGCTGGTGTGCTTTGGAACACTGTTGGCATCTAGATGGCATCTAATGGTTGTTATGGTGACTCCTGTCTGCAGATATCTTATTGGGATCTTGAGAGATGTTCCTATCTCCTTCATCATCCTCCAGACTGTTTGGGGAGGAAGATAAACTTGGGTCCTTGTCCTGCCTCAAATAGCACAGCTCCAGTTGGATTAAATGTTTAAATTATTCCTCTGACTCTAGATTTGGGCAAGTTTACTAACTATCTTATACAGACCAACACGCTTCTGCCTTGCTTGAAGGGCATGTTCTCTTGTCTTTTCCATTTTGAAGGGGGACCTAGAGAAATAAGCTTTGAGTCGCACCTCGTTTCTGTCCCAGGGAAAACTTCAAAAATAATTAAGTTACATTAATTTTATATGAATTGTGCTAATAATTGTGGACCTGTTGATTTGGTGAACAATTAAAGGAAAAAAACCAGTCAGTGTGAGATTATGCTGCACAACACTTCCAGAGTTTTCCAAACTGAAATTATAAAAGCACAATAAATTCAAATAAATCATAAATCAGTAAAGCATCATGATGCTTTTCTCTGTAGCTGACATTTCAAAAAACTTTAGTTCCATGAACAGATGAAATATTTTCTTGAGTTTATCTTCTAACATCCAACTAGGCGTCAAAACGAGATGAAAATAATAAAGGAAGGGAGGAGAAGAAGACTGAATGAATGAGAAGGTGAGAGGAAAGGTTAAGCAGAAAAGGCTGGAGGGAGAACTGGAGACTAGGAGGTGACTCGTCCCCAGAGGGCACTGTTTGTCCTTGCAACACACCTTCAACACTGAAACACACAAAACAAGAGGAAATCCTGTTTACTGTTTATTTGTTGTTTTACTAGTCTTTTCTGAACACTGGTTCTTCTCATCATCTTCTGGGTTCCTTCTCTATGTGCTCTATGAACATAGAACCTCATTCTCTCCATTCCAGTAGGTTCTCTATTTAAATACTCTGTCTGATTTCCAGAGATGTAGATAAATCATATCCAGTCCAGCAGATCACAGTCAGATGTCACAAACTAAGTACACCCCATGGTCCAGTAACATACAGGGCCACCTTCAGCAGCAGTCTCTGACTCTCCTTTCTAACATTACTTCAGTTCATTGAGGTTTGCAGATATTTGTTTCTACAGCCTGAGGTATATACTTTGACTAGACCATTGCGGTATCTTGATCCTTTTCTTTTGAAGCCACTCCGTTATAGATCTGCTGCAGTGTTTGGGACCATTGTTCTGTTGATGACCCAATTTACCTTTGATGGACTGATGTCCTTATATTAGACTGTAGAGTGTCATCCTGTAGGTCCACCTAATGACTGCAAGGCTCCCAGGTTTAAATCATCAGTCCTCCACCGTCGTGTTTTACAGTTAATATAAGGTTTGTTTTTAATGGCCCTATTTGTCATTGATCTGTCTTTCTGTTCACTGATGACCTTTAGAGTTTATGGAAATTTGTTGTCATATGAAGAATAATAACTTTTGTATATTGACCATGTTATAAATATAATTTATTGCACCTTGTATAACTTATATTCATTATTTTGTAATTTAACAAGTCATGTGAACAGAAGTTTTAATCTGGTTTTATAGCATCAACCTGCCAGGCACAGCAGATGGAAATTAGTCTGCATGGCTAGAATGAACTGTTCTGGGTCCCCTCCCCCTTCTCTGTAACTCCTCCCACAATTTAAATAAAAACAGACTCTGGCTCCACTTCTGTGCTCACGTACATACAACATGTATGCAGGAAAACATGCTCAGCCATGCAATGCAAAAGGAGCATGCAGCAGCTAAGACACAGCACACAGCACACACATCTTCCCCCCCCCCCATCTCTTTTGTGTCTTTCTTATTTGTCCTTGTCATCTTTGTCTCCTAATTATTATTGATGTTTGTCCATTTTGCTGAACCAGGTAATTTAACGCTGGGAGAACCCATATCTGCCCATTTTATAGAGCATATCTGACACTGGTGCTGCAGGGCAACCAGTCCCACCATACTGTTTACTGTTAGTTGCCAGAACAGGACACTGGTGTTCCCCTTATGATTTCTAATTATGGTTCAGGACAAATATTAAAGATAAACCTCAAATGGGATTCACCATATACGTGTTCACTGGCCCTGAAATTCCTTTTATGACCAGGGTGGAAAGAGAAAGGAAGGTCTGTGTTTTGTCTGCTTGGACTTTTGTCCTCATGTCTCAGAAACACAGGAATAAAAATGGATGGATTATGGAGCGTTGGTTGGATGGATGGAGTATTTCTCTTGAATATATAAACAGCAGAGCCTTTCATGCTGCTGCTGCTGCTTATACGTGCCCGCTGAGATCAGGTGTGTTTATTTTGCAGCCCTTTTCATCTGTCCTCCCTGCTGCCCACCTGCGCTGCACCTGACGTCTACCCCACTCACACACACTCATACTCAGCATTAAAAATACTCACAAGCTAACAATCATGCACATAAAGTCCTGACCAAACACACATAAAACCCCAAAGCTGCTCCGTACAGTGCACCGTCATCATCTCTGTCTCCCATCTGAATTCTTTTCAAAGCAGCTCCTCCTTCAAAGAGACTGAAACCAACTTGTGGCCCACATGCATTCACACACACACACACACATTTCTGTCCCCATCTGGTCACCATTCACCAGGATGTATGCTCTCTCTGTTGCTGTTTGCTGGAGCGAATGCTCTCACAACCCTCAGCTGTCTTGTAAAGGTTTACTTCATGGCCTCCATAGGAGTATCTGCTGGACCCCCACCAACTTTTGAAGGATACATTTCCTACACTTTACACGTTCAGGAGGAAATTCCTGTATTCACTTTCTTTTGTATTTTACAACAGTTTTACTGCTTTTTTCCGAAAGCAGATTCCACCAAAAACATAAATTAATTATTTATATAGCACTGTTCACAGGAAAATCCATCAAAGCTACAGAAACTAATAATAATAGCTACATCTCCAGATGATGAAAGAGTACGAAAAATATGAAAACTGAAGGTACTGAACTTGTGTGACATCCCATCCTGGTTTTATAAAGCCAACAGTGCAGCAGGTTGTTTTTTTTTTCTGATTCTCCTGCGTCAAAATTACCAACAGTTTTCAAAATGCAGTCTACATTACATTAACCGGTCTAATCTTTGAGAATGCAAGGCTATCTGCTTTGGCTTTCATTTAGATAAATATAGGGAGCTTTCCCCGTAACCATATGTACAATACCTAATTTAAATGTGTAAAAACTGTCAGCGAGGGCAGACGCTATTTGTTTGACAGAGCTAAGTTAAAAGCAGCTCTACCCTTGTGTCATCTCAGAATTAGAAGAAAACTCAGGTTTGCAGACATTTAGCATCTGCAGATAGGTTTTTGAATTTGTGCATTTTGTTAAGATGTATACATGTTTATGTAGGATCAGCAGCATTTTTCTTAATAAAAAGGGTCAAAATTCAAGATACAAACTAACTTGCAGGCGTTTGTGGCAACTCTGACTCTAGAAATCTCTAAATTCTTTTCATTTTACTCCATGTCTGTGTGTAACATATTAGTTGAATATGTAATTGTTAAACTGAGGAACATTTTGCTTGATGTTGTCTCTTAACAAAAAGAATTGGAGCTAATTAAATCTGTCCCTACACACACTACGATATCAGTGGTCTTGGCTCTTTTATTTAAATCAATAATTCCTCACTGAGCTCTATTTTTGTTCCCATTTTATTGTCATTGAAAATAAACCACAGGCTGATATCTTTATTTCCTTAAATTCTGCCCCAGACGACCGTCTCCACACCTAATGTACCTCTAATAACATTTGTCTAAAAGAAGTAGTGATTTTAATAAACATTTTCCTTTTAAAGTTGATCAGATTCTCTTCAAAACATCAGTTAATAATCTATGACCTTTAGTTTCTGTTGGGTATAAATATGACACGACACAGGCTCACCTCACTTCTCTTAGCTACTCATCAAAATGGGAAAGGCAGTAGAACATCCCTGGAACAGAACAATGACACAGAGACAAGATGAAAAGTTAAATGATGTTTATTTACAGTGAATGCAAAACAGTGGGTTCGTCCTGCAAAGGAATAGGAAGAAGTTAGCTGGTCATCCACAGGAGTAATGGTGAGTATGATGAGGAGATTGTCTCTTTGTTTCTTACAGGCTCTTGGGAGGGAGGTCAACTCGGAGGATGAGGCAAGGGAAATCCAGGAGGTAAGTGTTCCAGGTTTCGGTGTCCGTTTGTGTTCCAAGTCCGAGGGAAGGAGAGAGAGAGATTGGCAGGATGGAGGATGGTTGGTTTCTAGGTGAGAGTTTCCAGGAGAGGAATCCAAATACACGAGTCCTTAAGGTCCAGCAAAAGGCGAGTTCCACACACCAATAAGTGTCCTTAGAAAAACACAAAAATCACCAGGTTACTCAAGAAAGTCTCAAAGACAAATTATTGGCGGTCTCACTCAGTACCAGTGTCACTGAATAATCCGGCGAGGAATGGATCACTTCCAGGAGCTTAAATGTCAGCTGCTCTCATCAGCAGAATCCAGGACAGGTGCGTAGATTTGGAAAACTCCGCCCATGCTACTCTGACTCTGGAAGGTAAGTAACACAAACAGATTCACCAAACAGAACACAATCCTAACAATCCCATTCCTTTAAAGAAGCCAAGTGTTAACATTCATACGTCCAAAAATGGTTACAAGAAATTATCTACTAACCTAAACGTTTCCATATGTGCAGTCAGGCTGACCATAAAAAAGCTGACAAATAAGGTTGGATGAGACCATCCTGCTCACCACAAACAGTGAGGAGGACGATATGGTAGGTATGAACATCTCCAAAGCTCACTGTTAGAGAACTGCAGCACACAGTGGTATCCTGGGGTCACCAAGTCCCTGGAACAACCATCAGACTCTACAGGGGTTGGACAATGAAACTGAAACACCTGGTTTTAGACCACAATCATTTATCAGTATGGTGTAGGGCCTCCTTTTGCGGCCAATACAGCGTCAATTCGTCTTGGGAATAACATATACAAGTCCTGCACAGTGGTCAGAGGGATTTTAAGCCATTCTTCTTGCAGGATAGTGGCCAGGTCACTACGTGATACTGGTGGAGGAAAACGTTTCCTGACTCGCTCCTCCAAAACACCCCAAAGTGGCTCAATAATATTTAGATCTGGTGACTGTGCAGGCCATGGGAGATGTTCAACTTCACTTTCATGTTCATCAAACCAATCTTTCACCAGTCTTACTGTGTGTATTGATGCATTGTCATCCTGATACACGGCACCGCCTTCAGGATACAATGTTTGAACCATTGGATGCACGTGGTCCTCAATAATGGTTCGGTAGTCCTTGGCCCATCTAGCACAAGTATTGGGCCAAGGGAATGCCATGATATGGCAGCCCAAACCATCACTGATCCACCCCCATGCTTCACTCTGGGCATGCAACAGTCTGGGTGGTACGCTTCTTTGGGGCTTCTCCACACCGTAACTCTCCAGGATGTGGGGGAAACATTAAAGGTGGAGTCATCAGAGAAAAATACATGTTTCACATTGTCCACAGCCCAAGATTTGCGCTCCTTGCACCATTGAAACCGACGTTTGGCATTGGCATGAGTGACCAAAGGTTTGGCTATAGCAGCCCGGCCGTGTATATTGACCCTGTGGAGCTCCTGACGGACAGTCCTGGTGGAAACAGGAGAGTTGAGGTGCACATTTAATTCTGCTGTGATTTGGGCAGCCGTGGTTTTATGTTTTTTGGATACAATCCGGGTTAGCACCCAAACATCCCTTTCAGACAGCTTCCTCTTGCATCCACAGTTAATCCTGTTGGATGTGGTTCGTCCTTCTTGGTGATATGCTGACATTACCCTGGATACCGTGGCTCTTGATACATCACAAAGACTTGCTGTCTTGGTCACAGATGCGCCAGCAAGACGTGCACCAACAATTTGTCCTCTTTTGAACTCTGGTATGTCACCCATAATGTTGTGTGCATTTCAATATTTTGAGCAAAACTGTGCTCTTACCCTGCTAATTGAACCTTCACACTCTGCTCTTACTGGTGCAATGTGCAATCAATGAAGACTGGTTACCAGGCTGGTCCAATTTAGCCATGAAACTTCCCACACTAAAATGACAGGTGTTTCAGTTTCATTGTCCAACCCCTGTACATTCCAGCTGGTTTTCTGAGATGCGTGACTGGAAATGGGCTTTTCAGTTCTACCATTACAAACATGGACATGTTAAATTTGATAAACTCTTTAAGTGGAACACTGCAGTTGGGTCTGGATGGAATCAAAGGATGAATATGTGAAAAAACCTCACTAGTAAGTACAGTGGAGGATCTGTGAGGCTGTGGTCCTATTTGTTCACATAGCAATTTTCCATTTTAGTTTATCGCCAGAAACCTTCTTGCCCTACACAAACGTTAAATAAAAACTCATGCAGACTTTTTATGACCGAATGAAAATCTGATAAAATGAGATGGAATCTGATCCTGTCTGGTTTCAATGGTTCAGAGAGGCGGGGTGAGTTGGAAAAACAGCCAATGAGATTTAATCTAAAGCTGCGTCAAATAAACTAAATCTGTCTGTGTTAAAAAATCTGAAACTGATTTTCCGTAAAGATGGAAGAGGCTTGAAAATTATTTTCCCTGACTACATATTTTATTCAGCTAAATTTACCTTAACTTTTTCTGGTTTAAATAAGTAACATTAGAACCGTACCCGAACTTTAATGACTACCGATCACTCAATGGTGACTATATTAAAATGTGTTGCCAAGGTTACCACAGCTTCTGAAAGCCGTGGGAACCTTTGTTGGATCGGACTGAAACATTTTCGATAAACATCTGCTGCCAGTAAAATAAAAATGGGTCATCACTTGTGATTTTTTATTAGATTTAAACCTTTTATCATTTTATTGTATTTTATTTCTTTTTAAAATTATTTCTAAGTATGGGATTTTTCTCCCCTGCTTAATAAATGTAAATGGGAAGGGAGGTCCTGTAAATATGGCACCTTTCTGTATTAGAGAAGCTCCTCTAACGTCAAACTATTCACAGGTACTAAATGTGATCAGTCTGTCCTAAAACTAACAAGAAAATGTAGCCAAACCCTTGAAACTCTGGGCGCATTCATACCGTTCCCAGAGCTCATTCATAGTAGGGTTTATGTGATTTCTGTATGAATGCAGAGGCCCAGGATCTAAAATAAGCAGCTTTTCCCCTTGGTTCTGAGCAGCCACCTGTGGTCAGTGTGTGTGTGCAGGCATGTGCAGCAGTGTGTGTTTTCACTCGTCTCGGTGAGCGGTCGGAGCATGATTCGTGGCCCCTCCCTGCTGCAGGTCTTCCAGCCCTCCAGATGTTCCTGCAAACTGAACTTTTCCACATGCCGACTCCAAACAAAAACCAGTGGATTTCCCAGAATACATCATGAGGCTGCAGGAAAAAAGTGAAGCAACCAAGCACATGGCTGCTAAATGAGTACAACTGTATAAAAATGAAAAGTTAAGAACAATCAGTTTAGTTTCACAAACAATGAACTACATGGAGACTTTGCTGTATTTGTTCATTTTTCTCTTTACATCTATGAAATGTTGAGAGAAGCAACAGATGAGTGTATCTGTTGGTTCCTGGACAGCCATCACCTGGTGTATCTCCACTCAGCCCTCTCCAGGACGTTGACGTCAGCACTGGTGAACCAGACCACAGCAGCACCAGAACTCTTTGATGGCATATTCCTCTTTATTAGAGCCCTCATATGGAGCAAACATCAAACACACACACAACCTGTAATTTGTCTGTTACTTGCTGTTCTCTTTGACAGACAAGCTAATGGATTAACTGAACTCTCAGATTAGTGAAACCATGGAAAACACAAAATATTTCCAAGTTATTGGGTTGTGTAGCGATATTTAACGTGGTTCATAAACCAGTCTTAAATTTGATTATAAATCTGAAGGATGACATCATGACCTCTCCATTAATCCATCTTGATATAAATATAGGAAGTCATGTTGGGTACAAGGAAAAGAAAACCTGTTTTGCAAACAGAACTTGACAGGTTGATTAGTCCTCTCTGGTCTGTTCTTGTAAAACCTTCCTGATGGTTTCTAAGGTTTGAATGTCTCAAATGTCTCAATGAACTGAAGCAAACAATGTAGCAACATTCATTCATGACGTGAGAGAGATGGATAAAGTCAGAAAGCAAACCTGCTGGAGGAGATTCTTCAAGCTGTTGAATTATGGCTTCTTGTTCTTTTAAAACGTTCTGTCGTCATGTATGGAGAGTGTTTTCAGGCAGTTGCTGGCGCTTCTGACCATCAGTAAAACCATGAGTGAAGGTCACCAGTCACAGAGGAGACCTTATAGCTGCAGCATTACCGGGATGTTGGCAGAGCGGGTTCCCTCTTGAATTTGTATTAGGTGCTTTTGTTGTTGTGCATTTACTAATTCTAATAAACAGTTTCTACTCAGATGAACAGAGTGGATGATAGTCCTCTGACAACATTGCAAGAATCTGGTGGAAACAAATAATTTCCCTGTAGAGATGAAATTATCAGACCACATCGCAACCTTTCAGGTGGGATTCCTTTGGTTCCTTTGCACATGTTCCACCTCTACAGCTCCTCTTGTTGAGTTGCTTCTTCTATTCACACCTTCCTTCCTCATCATGGGTGAAAATTTACCCAATGGGAGCTGTTTTTTTTATGTTCCTCTCCTTTACTCTGAGCTTCTCACCTTCCTCATCAATCCTGACAAGTCTTCCTCAAAGGTGTGCTGCAGCTCACACTTGCAGGCAGGAAATGATAACGAGCTTCCAAGAGAATTTTATCGCTTGTTTTTACTGTTTATTTTCAGAGAAGATGCACAGTTTCATGCAAGGTTACTTCTCATTCTGAAGAGTCAAAAATGTGTTCTGAAATTGTGTAAGAAGATGGAAATGTGTTATTTTTAACAAAAAAACTTCTTGAATTATAAGCCACTGGCTGAACATCTAAATCTGCTGAATCAGATGTTACTATGGTGATTCCCACTTTTTCTGGGAGGTCCACAGCACCACTGTTAGTTAGAAAAGCAGCATTAATATCATCATGTTTTAGAGCCAGAAAATCTGAAAACTAACTGAATAAGTCATGCTCTGCCTTTTTATTGGTTTTCTAAGCAGATTAGTAGTTTTGAAAGAAAAAAGAGCCTTTTGAGTCACACCCACTAAAACAGGAAGGAAGTTCCATATTTGGATAATAATGTCTGTAATGATGTCATATCAAGGCCCGTCACTCTAAGACTGCAGACGGATATCAGATTGTTTAACAGCAATATGTCAAATGGATGCATGACCACTTAATGGCATCACAGTAAAATGATAGAGCAAGCACTTTGCTTTAAAGACCATCTCTGCAGGAAATGTGGATGAGCTCCACAGAACTAAACACAGGTCAAAAGGACATATTTCTGCTCACCCACAAGAAAATACGTTCTGGATAAGTTTGCCGTAGTTATTAAATGAAAAAATCAAGGAACATTTCACTAAAGCATTAAAGAAAATGGGAGGTGAAGGCAGCTGAGAATGTAGCAAAGGAATGATGATGACGACTCCATTTGGAAAGCTGAAATCAGGAATAAATGAATGACAAAATGTTCACCCTAGGAAAAAGCAATGCTCCTAAAGTCTGCAACTTGATTTTGAATGCATAAAGTGGAAGATCTAAATGGTTATTAATTCAGTGAGGAGAAAGTCAGATGAAATTTTTGAGAATAGTACCTTGGAGACTTAACAAACCGGTATCCTACAAAGGGTTTTAAAAGCTCTCTGTTGTAAACCCTGTCTGCTTTAATTCACCGCAGTGGCAAATGTTTGCTGTAATTCGAAACACCAAAATTCTGGTAGCATTTAGATAGGTGTCAGAGTAATAATCTGGTCAGAACCAGCAGAGAAAATACTGCTCTGGGTTTCACCAGAATTGTTCCCTGATGTGAACAGGCATGCATCAACACATTCCTTAAACTATTACACCAGAATACGTTGTATTAGCAAGCCATTGAGTGTGCAAGTCTCACTTTTCTGCACATAAGTAGTCCATGTTTTACTCATGATGGTTCCCTACATTATTCGAAGGTAGCCATCAAAACCGAGGACGCATTCTGTCACACCACTAAAACCCTACAAGTACGTCTACAGTTAGTTGTCTCATATCTTGTTAGGCCCTAAAATGTAACTTTAAACCAATGTATGTGCAGTGAATGAAAGCTAACTTAAAATATTGATATGCCATTAGTCAAATAGTCTCTTATTCAAAGAGCAGTACTTGATTCCTAATGATCTAAAGACATCAGCAGAAATTTTGTACTAAAAGAAAGTGAAAATCTCCATCAATGTATTGTCTTACCTGTTAAACTTTATGCTCACAAACAACAGCGGGAGTCACCATGAAAAAGTGAATCTTAGCCTTAGTATGAACTGTTGAATGTCCACTTTTCTTGGTTTTGGGTTGTTCTATCCATTAATTCCAAGATTAGGACAGTTTTACAATCATGGAGCAAAGAGTTTTTGGAGGCTGAGGAAAAATCTGGAGTGGCCCACGGGGAGAGGCAGCGGGCTGGGGTGGGTTTGCTTGTTGCATCCCCCAGCTCAGCCGTCTCGTGTTGGGGTTTACCCTAGTGGATGAGAGGGTTGCATCCCTGCGCCTTCGGGTTGGGGACAGGTCTCTGACTGTCGTTTTGGCCTACGGGCCGAGCGGTAGTGCATAGGACCCAGCCTTCTTGGCGTCCCTGTCGGGGGTGCTGTATAGTGCCCCTCCCAGGGACTCCATGATTCTGCTGGGGGACTTCAACACCCACGTGGGAAACGACATTCACACCTGGAGAGGCGTGATCGGGAGGAATGGCCTCCCCGATCTGAATCCGAGTGGTGTTTTGTTATTGGACTTCTGTGCTAGACACGGATTGTCCATAATGAACACCATGTTCAAACATAAGGGTGTCCATCAGTGCACAACGTAGGCTGGAGGTCAATGATCAACTTTGTTGTCGTATCATGAGACCTTCGGCTTCACTGATCACCACCTGGTGGTGAGTTGGATACGCTGGAAGAGGAGAAAGCCGGACAGACTTGGCTGCCCCAAGCGCGTAGTGAGGGTCTGCTGGGAACGTCTGGCGGAGCCCTTGGCCAGGGATTCAACTCCCACCTCCGGGAGAACTTTGACCAGATTCCGGGGGATGTTGGAGACATAGAGTCCGAGTGGACCATGGTTTCTGCATCTATTGTCGATGCTGCTGCCCGCAGCTGCGGCCGTAAGGTCTGCGGTGCCTGTCGCGGCGGCAATCCCCAAACCCGATGGTGGACACTGGCAGTAAGGGACGCTGTCAAGCTGAAGAAGGAGTCCTATCGGCTGTGGTTGGCTTGTGGGACTCCTGAGGCGGGTGACGGGTACCGTGAGGCCGAGCGTGCCGCGGCCCGGGCTGTGGCAGAGGCAAAACCTCGGACCTGGGAGGAGTTCAGTGAGGCCATGGAGAAGGTGTACCGGTTGGCCTCGAAGCGATTCTGGCAAACCGTCCGGCGTCTCAGGAGGGGAAGCAGTGCTTCGCCAACACGGTTTACAGTGGGGGTGGGAGGCTGCTGACCTCGACTGGGGACATTATCAGGCGGTGGAAGGAGTACTTCGAGGATCTCCTCAATCCTGCCATCACACATTCCCTGGTGGAAACAGAGGCTGGGGACCCGGGGTTGGACTCTTTCATCACCCAGGCTGCAGTCACCAAGGTGGTTAAAAAGCTCCGCGGTGACAGGGCTTCGGGGGTGGAGGGGGGTGAGATTCACCCCGAGTACCTCAAGTCTCTGGATGTTGTGGGGCTGTCATGGTTGACATGCCTCTTCAACATTGTGTGGCGGTCGGGGGCAGTGCCTCTGGACTGGCAAACTGGGGGGGTGATCCCCCTTCATAAGAAGGGTGACCGGAGGGTGTGTTCCAACTACAGGGGGATCACACTCCTCAGCCTCCCTGGTAAGGCCTACGCCAGGGTATTGGAGAGGAGAGTCTGGCTGATAGCGGTGTGGTTTTCGTCCTGGCCGTGGAACACTGGACCAGCTCTATACCCTCTACAGGGTACTCGAGGGTTCATGGGAGTTTGCCCAACCTGTCCACATATGTTTTGTGGACCTGGAGAAAGCATTCGACTGTGTCCCTCGTGATGCCCTGTGGGGGGTGCTCCAGGAGTATGGAATCGGGGGCCCTTTATTAGGGGCCATCCGATCTCTGTACAAGCGGAGCAGGTGTTTGCTCCGCATTGCCAGCACTAGTGCATGTTGGACTCCGGCAGGGCTGCCCTTTGTCGCCACTCCTGTTCATAACTTTTATGGACAGGACTTCTAGGCGCAGCCAAGGGCCGGAGGGGGTCTGGTTTGGGGACCAGAGGATTTTGTCTCTTCTTTTGGCAGATGACTTGGTCCTGCTGGCCCCCTCTAGCCAAGACCTACAGCATGGGCTGGGGCAGTTCGCAGCCGAGTGTGAAGCGGCTGCGATGAGGATCAACTCCTCCAAACTGGGGCCATGGTTCTCGACTGGAAAAGGGTGGCTTGTCCTCTTCAGGTTGGAGGCGAGTTCCTGCCTCAAGTGGAGGAGTTTAAGTATCTTCGCCAAAAAGCAAAGCTCTCGATTTACCGGTCGGTCTACGTTCCTACCCTTACCTATGGCCATGAACTTTGGGTCATGACCGAAAGAACGAGATCCCGGATACAAGCAGCTGAAATGAGCTTCCTCCGTAGGGTGGCCGGGCACTCCCTTAGAGATGGGTGAGGAGCTCGGCCATCCGGGAGGAGCTCGGAGTAGAGCCGCTGCTCCTCCACATCGAAAGGAGCCAGTTGAGGTGGCTCGGGCATCTATACCGGATGCCTCCTGGAGGCCTTCCTCGGTAGGTGTTCCAGGCACGTCCCACCGGGAGGAGGCCCAGGGGACGGCCCAGGACACGCTGGAGGGACTATGTCTCTCGGATGGCCTGGGAACGCCTTGGGCTCCCCCCGGAGGAACTGGAGGAGGAGGTGTCTCTACTGAGTCTGCTGCCCCCGCGACACAGTCCCCGATAAAGCGAAGACTACGAGTACAACAAATCTGTCCTCTTCACCTTTTTATTTCCCTGAAGCTCACCCCTGTTTTCTGCACAGACCATCTTACTCTCTCCATGCATTTTTTTGTTCCCAGTAATCATCCCTTAGATATATTCCAATTAAAGGACTTTTCTTGAAAACATGCCATTTCCTTCATACACTAATAGTCCATCAGAAACGACAAACAGATGACAACTCAGTATCCATATATATCACTCACTTCCTTTTTTAAAGAGCCTTGGCTAAAAAGGCTTTTTTGTTGCCAAAAGAGGCTTTTAAAAATGCATCTGCTTTAAAAACTAATGGTAGAAATTATTATGATTTATTTATGTTTCATACTTTCAGCATTGGTGGCTCTTTTTTAGCATAATATTTGACAGAATAAAAAAGTCACTTAACATCTGCTTTTTACCTCCCAAAAAGCAGAAATGTGTGTGTGTGTGTGTGTGTGTGTGTGTCCTCAGGCTGAAGCAGGTTAAGGAAATCTGTCTTCCATTAACTGGTTTAGCTAGGATCCAGCCCTCCTCTCACCCCATCTTTGGTGCGCTGATGCTCACAACCTGCCGCAAAGCCACATCTGGTTGTTCAAAGGCTAGGATGTGTGTGTGTGTGTGTGTGTCTGTTTGTGTTGTGTGTGTGTGTGTTAGTGTGTGTGTGTGTGCACTCGTAGGTATTTTCCCAGCAGCTGCCAGCAATCTTTGCAAAGTGCTTTGGTGTGCCTTTGTCGCACACATCACCTCGCACAAACACACATTATTAAAACCATTAGTTGGTGTGAAACAATGTTTTTCCTGTGCCTCAGAGCTGTGTGTTCATGTACAGTATGTGTGTGTTGACGTGTGTCTGCTACGGCCAACGGAGCAGGAATGCACACGTGAACCTATAAAAGGAAAAGGTTAATGAAAAGCAGAAGCTCTGTTCATGGTATGCATGTGGGATAAAGAAGCTTGTTATTTAAAGCAAGCTTTGAAAAGTAACAATTAGCCGGTTGCTTTTTAGCTCAATGGAGACGGTGCTGTTGATCTTTCTTTCACCGCCATGTTACAAATTAAAATAACCCCTGAGCAATATGGTAGCCCAGACCCTTGGCACAGGCATCTAAGGTTATCTGAAGATAAACTCATCTATTTAGGTACATACACCACCAGTCAAAACCATGGACATTCCTCATTCGAAGGTTTGTCTTTGTGTATTTTACAATTTTTATTTGTTTGCTTCATAATTTGAAATACTTTTGCTTCAAAGTGTTGATGTCTTTGCTATGTATCTACAATGTAGAAAGTTAGAAAATTTGGAAAAACCTTTGAATGACAAAGGCGTGTCCAAACCTTTGACTGATAATGTGTATATTCACTTAAATCTAAGTGATGCTGAAGCTTGTAAAATGTAATCATTTGTTTCGACAAGTGGGTCTTCTTTGCCAAAATCCATTAGATTAACATCAACATTGACTGAGAAGGTGTAGACCAAGGAAAAAACACTGCTGCCCACCTGGACAAATCAAATGGCTTGTGGAGAAAATTCTTATGGTCACATGAGCAAAAGATTGAGCTGTTTGGAGACAAAGAGAAGAAGTATGTTTGGAGGTGAAACTTTCAAACATAAAACAGTGCACCAGCTGTCAAGCACAGTGGAGGCAACATAATGCTGTGGGACTGTTTCACAGTCATTAGAACTGGTGCATTTCACAAAGGTTTGACCTCCAAATTGTTCAACTTTATCTCAGATCAACAGCTAGATGGTTGGACCATGGACACAGCAGGGTGTTCCAACAGGACACTGATCCAAACACACACCAAGCTGGATTTGGGACACATACAGCATTAAGCTTCTGGAACGGCTTTCCCAAAACTGTAAAAGACAAGTCTGGTCCAGGAAATCAACCAATTAGAATGAAATCTACTATTTTTGCAGAGAACAGTGATTGGAAATGCAGCCAGAAGGAGGTCAGAAGCTTGCTGATGAAAAGGTCATGGTCCAGTTTGATAAGGAAAATTTAACCAAACATTCTCAGGTGTCAAAGTATATGTTTAAACCTGCATGGATATTTTTGGGGGATTAGGGACAATTTGCTATAAATTCAATCTATGTTCAACCAGTTCTAGTTTTACAAAATAGTTCCACCCTAAAAACCCAGTTTAAATAAATAATTAAACCCCCTAAATCTAACAAATCTGCTCATAGAAATACATCAGATTGAGGTGGAGTTGAAGAGACTGAGATTTTCATTGAGAGAAGCAAGATAACCTGTTTTAGAAATGAGCAGATAGGAACAGCTAAGGTTGAGATGGTTTGTTCATGTACTGAGGGAAGGAGAGAAAGAGGAAGACCCCAGTGAAGGCTCAAGGAAGTAGTGAAGGAGGACATGGAGATGGTTGGTGGAAGAGGAGAAAGACAGGATGAGATGTAGGCATTCAGTCCTCTGTGGTAACCCCTTTAGGGAAGCACCCGAGAGAAGAAGAAGAAGGTGACTGAAATTTTCTTTTTTATAAGCTGTACCAGTAATGCTTTTCCCACTTCAAAAGAGTTCATTTCCTCTCTCAACACTTACGAGACATTGTGGCATTGAGGGTACCAAGCAATTTAAGTTTCAGGTGTTATTTTGTCTCGCTCATCTTGGAAGGTCTACATGCACTTCATGATGTGTGACTCCACTAATCTCTATACTGACTAAACCTGAGTTATTTCAGCTCAATTTTCCTTTTGTTTGGAGTGCAAAGACACCCTGAGACATACTACAGATGGTTCAGGGAAACAGTAGATAATGTCCTTTGTTTTCCTCAATGAGAATGAGAATGTTTTGCTTTTGTATTTTCAGGTGCAGCCTTGTATGAAAATGTCACACAGTTTTTTATCTTTAAGACATTTCCACATGTGACATGAACTTTAGTTATACTGGTGTTGAAACAAATGTTTTCCTGAACTGTGTTACATAACGAATAAATGTTGTGTCTTCGTGTGTGTGCTTTTGTTTACGCTGGGCGCATGCTGACTGGCGGAACATTCTGGAACTGTGTCTCAGCTTTCGCCCAAGTCCTTGGACCACTTGCAATGTTACAACATGAAGAGATGGAACAATTTGCCCTGTATCGATTCCTAAACTTCCCCAAGATCACAAAGCAAAATCTAATACTAGTGATAGTATTAGATGACGACATATCACCTTTAAAAAGACACAGCAAACAATGCAGATTAAAAGGGTTTTCTTCCGAATCAAACTAGATTTATTTAGTTCCAGGTAGGGGTGAATGCATTTGATTTCCAGAGATTATAATGACTAAATTTGAGCAACAAGACAGAATATGCAACCGACCTAAATTTGATCTATTTTATATTCATCATTAAGCAATTAAAAGGGAAAGCCTTACCATGTTTCACTTCTATGAAAATGTAGCAGGCTTTGGTTTCTCACTTTAAGACTTTAAACCTGGAAACACTCTGGCAACTGTCAAGCATGGTAGTGGCAGCGTCATGCTGTGGGGCTGTTTCATTGCATTTCACAAAGTAGATGGGTTAATCAAGAAGGAGGCCTACCTCGCAGGGGAGGTTAGTAATGAAATACATGTGGTGTATTCTCTTTATTGTCGTTTTTGAATAGATTGGTTTGTAGGATTAATCGGCAGAAGGTCTCAGTTCTCCTTTAAATGAGTTATATTCAGATTTTGTTACAAGAAATATTCAAATGTACTGACGCTGTCACTGACATAACAGTCTTTTGATGAAAGCTCTTGAGTAAAAATGTGGTCTAACTGGCAAGCTAAATCAAAAAATGTTTTGCTCAGCTAGCTCACTAGCTAGTTTGTTTGCAAACTAGCACAAACAATGCACTTTAAATAACCAGCTAGGCCTATTTTGGGTACCTAGCTAATTAGCTGGCATATTAGCTACTTAGCTATATTCCAAGCAAACTAGCTAGTTTATATCTAGCTAATAAGCCAGTTAGACATAGTCCAACATGACAAATTGCATCCAATAAAGGCTAACATGCAAACTAAATCTAAAACGTTTGACTCAAATATAGCTACCTAAGCTGTTGATTAAACTATTATATAAACTGTACTATATTGCATTAGTTAGTTACCCAACCAAAGCATAAGGCTTTCAGACTAACTAGTCATCCAGTTTGTTGGCTATCATGTGCTTAAGCAAGCTACACAACTAACAAAACAAGTCCCCAAACAGTTTGGTTATACGTACACCTGCTAGCTAGCAACATCTCAATCAATTTGGTTGCTTGTTTTGCTTGTTAGATTTGGGCAGGCAGACTACCGTAAAACCTTTTCAAACTTTCATCAGTTGCTTCTATGCCATCTAGGCCTATTTTGATGATTCATATATTCATTATTTACAAATTCTTACTCTGTTTCACTTGAATAAAACAGATTTCTTTTAAAAAAAAAATAGCCTTTTTGTTCCTTTTTCATAGTATTTGCTGTTTTTATACACATTTTTTTCTGTAACAACGGTTAACCCAAATTTAAGTCCAGACCCTTTAATTAAATCACAGAGACAATATTATCTCTAAGCCTGAAAAAATCAAAATCTGACTTCAGTCTTTATAGACTACCCAGTGTTAGCACTGTTGTCTGGTAGCAACAAGGTCCTGGGTTTGAATCCTGGCCTGGGGTCTTATTGCATGGCGTTTGCATGTTCATGCATCGGTTCTCTGTGGGTACTCCGGGTTCCTCCCATAGTCAATTGTTTCATACCTAGTTGTTTGTCCTGTGTGTACCTGTGTTTTCCTGTGATGGACTGGAGACCTGTCCAGGGTGGACCCTGCCACTCCCCCAATAACTGCTGAAAATATGCAGGCGCCTGTCCCCCTGCAAGGACAAGCAGGTATAGACAATGGATCGATGGACTGCAGTCTTTACTATTATGAAAGGTGCACTATTAACACATTCATCATATTTTACATGAAATATGATTGTTGTCTTTTGCAGGATGAAACAGACAGGTCTCAATGTATTTTTGTGCTAACTTTAGTGTGGCAGAAAAAATGACCTGCCAGAGTTTACTCTGCACATATAGAAGCACAAACACGTTTTGATAAGTTGTTGAAAGCTAAGATTTCCAAGGAGTGACCTTTTGTTTAAATATCAACAGGCAGATGGTGCTCTGCCTCATGGCAGCCAAAAATCAAAATCTGGTCCTTTTAGTAAGAGAGAAAAGAGCTAAGAATAATTTTGCTCAGCAACAGCGTTCTTAAAAACATTACAAGTATATAGAGCAGTGTTTGTACTACAGTGGGACTTAGATCTGAAGTTACACTGTTGGAAACCTTAGACTCACCTCGACATTGATCACAAAGCTTATTATTTATCTTGGAGCTTTGATCCAAGGGTTCGTCATGTGTTTCATTTGGCAGTAAAGTCTCCCTCACCCCCTGCTTGCTTATCAAATGCAATCAGTTCAGTCCAAATGCTCCAAGGAGGAATTAACATGGGCATAAGTTTTAGTAAATAATTTTATTTGAACAGTTATGTTTTTCAGGCTGGAATGATTATCTACAAGCTTTTGGCATTATTCTGGCTGGATATTTGACTGATCTTTTTTGAACTGATGCTAAAGTTCATTCGAATTGGTTGGTTTCCTGTTATGAACCCAGATTTTCATCAGTGCATTCATGTTTAACTGTGTTGAGGTTGGAGCTTTGGGAAGGCCATTCCAGAAGCTTAATGTTAGCATGTTTATCTTTTCTAAAACCAGATTGCATGTGTTTGGGATCATTGTCCTGTTGGAACTGTGTCCAAGTTCAAACCATCTTGCTGTTAATTAATAAGTTCTTCGCATTTCCTCATCCCATCAACGTTTTATAATGCACATGTAACCAGTGAAAATGAAACAACCCCACAGCATGATGCTGCCACCATCATGCTTGACAACTGAGACAATGTCCTAAGGTTTGAAACCCTCATCTTGACTCCCCTCGTCATACTTCTTATCATTGAGGCAGCTCAATCTCTTTTGACATGAAACGTTTCTTCTGAAGATTGTTGGCTTGTCCTTGTGCGCAGCTGCAGATTTCAATCCAGCTTTAAAGACAGTTTGGATCTTCTTCCAGATCTTGGTGACGCATCTGAATACCTTGTACTTATGTATATTTGTTTGAGCTGAAGATTTTAGAATCTGCTTTAAAACGTGCAAATCTGCAACTCATAATTTGCAGCTGAGGTCAGAAGAGGTAGAAAACTGCTGAGATGGTTAATATCCATGCTTTTTAAACATTTAATGGGAACATTTTGTTCTGACACCTGTTCTGTGTGCTGTGTTGCAGCTCCAGCATGTACATTACTTTTATCGCCTGATGCAGCTCAGCTTTTTCACTGAAGTGGTTCTGCTCTTTTTATGTAGCATCTGAGCACACCACAGCTCCAAATAAACACCACACTTAGACTCACAAACCACAAAGGGCAGCCCTCAGTGGCAGTTGTAGCTGGGCTGCATGTGGTGGCGAAACGAAGCTGCTTCTTGATCTGTGAGCGTTCAAGTGTTCGCTTGGTTTTGGTAGGCAGCAACAAATCACATCTCCCAGATTTAGGCTGCACCGCATCGTTTCCCTTTTTCCTCGCTCTCCCTGCACTAACTCTTTTCCTCCATCTCTCCCAGAATATCTGTTAATGTTCCCCTCGTTTTCTGTTTTCTGTTTGCTGACTCAACATCTCCACCATCCTTTTAAGCCTCCAGACACACACTGAAGCCGCTCAACGTTACACATTACCACAATGGTTATATTCAAATGTGCTCCCTCATGGCTGCGGTCGCCATCCACGTAAAGTCAGCAGAAGCTCCAGTCGAACACAGCAAGCTACATCTGAAGTTAATAAATCAACAGCAGGTAAAAATAAACAAGTTTTGTTTTGTTGTTATTTTTAGAATGGTTGTGGAGGACAGAAAATGAAACAGGAAGCATATGGGATACAGAGCTTCATCACATTTCTGCCAGGATTCACAATGTATAGAAATATTTTTGGATATTTATCAAGGTAAACATCAGACTTCTTTCCCATGTCATTGTTATTGTCCATCTTTTCCAAATAGTTTAACAACTTAACAAGAACTTAAATCGTGAAATTTGTAATGTTTGAGAAACAGACAAAATAGGCAAAAAATGCCATTATGCACGTTTTATATCATCAACATTTCTCTTCACGTTTTTGGTCCTGGATAAATTTGAGTGGAGCGGCATTTACTGAGGGGACAACTTTATAAAAGGGAGAAAATGACCTGAACTTAACCTCAGCTCCTTCCTCCTGTCTCCTTCTCTACACTCTGGTAAACACATGTACAGTAAATACATACTGGAGACACCTGTGTAAACCACTGCTGCCATCTGCCAAAACCCTGCCCCCTTATCCTGCCAAGAAGGACCCAGATCTGTGAGATCACACGCCATGAAACATCCAGCCTCACACTCATAGTCAGACACACACAGGCCAGAAAGCCAGAGAGGAGAAATTTAAACATGTGAGATGTAACACCTGTGGGTTTCTCCAAATGAAAAGAACATCAGTTCCTCCTCAGGTCTTTTTAGCTGTTAATAATCGTCATTTCAGCTGATCGAACAGGTGGAGCTGCTCAGCCTCATCGCAGTCAGAGGTGGAGATTCATCGAGTTGATTGCTAAAATATCAGCAGAGACTCAAGATATATAAACCAGGATTAGAAAGAAAACTCAAGACAAAATGTAAACAGAAACCTTATGTGTATCTTAATATATTCTGGATAACTACATTATAATGCATCTAAACAATGTAAAGTAACAAATTACAAATAAATCACCAGTAGTATCTTCAGATGTACAGGTAAATATCAGTTCAGTCATGTTTTGTTATTTTAGCTAATTTAGGTTATTTTAGCTTCACTTAGCTAACCGTGGTCTGTCTTGTCTTGTTTTCTGTAAACTGATCTTAGCTTAGCTAATTATAGTTTGTCTCTTTCTTATTTGTTTTATTTAAGTTAGGCACATTTTAGCTTTACTAGTCATAGTTGTCTTATTTATCTTAGCCTCTTCTCTCTGCCTACTTCATGTCTGAAAAACTGTGAATGAAGGCCTCCAGTGCAACAAAATCTTTTAAAACATAAATAAATAAGAAGTAATATAAAATTGTGCTAATTAGATAAAGGTTTCTGAGGATGGTTGAGGCATTTCTGCTGCAGCCATGAATCATAACCAATGAGAACAGATGGAAAAGAAACATCCTTCCTCGAGTATGACCGCTTATCCAACTACATTGGGTTGTATGACTGTTAAAAGAATTTCAACTTAATTTAAATATAGTGGAGATATTTTAACACAACACCATTCTGATTCAGTGCTTTTAAAGAGTAATAGGTGATAGGAGACATGAATGTTAGTTGTTTTACCTGAAAGCCCAATTGTTGACTCTAAACCAGGGGTGCTCAACTAAAATAGCTGGAGGTCCAGTACCTCCATCATCCAAACACGGGGTCTGAACATTTTAAATCAACTGACAAAAATATTTTCTTTCCTTTTTATTTAACATTTAATTAACAGTAGGATTTTTGTTTTTTAACTACTGATCAATTATTTATATGCTCAGGAAATCACCTGCTGAACAGAAAAGTGCAATCCAATTTAAATACTAATATTACACACGCTTTGAATGACTCAGTTGAGCTGGGTCGGTACATCTTGGTAGAACAGTTCTGCACTCCTTGTGCTTGTGGCAGGCAGGGCAATTTGCTAAACCTTTTCCTTAAGTTGTTGTCCTTCTTTCCATCTTAAGGTGTCTCTGCCACATCTTCCAGGCACTGATCATTTCCCAGTCAGTGAAAGGCTTTTGTGTTTTCCTATTATCCACGGTACTCAGAGTGAACACTCTATGGTCACTGTTGTGCTGTAAGAGACATGTCATCAGCCGTGTAGCTCGTTCATATTGTCCCATTTATTCTACTTGTCCTACTGTCAGACCTAGGCTGATAACTTTGGTTGAAGTTCTTGTTTGGTTTCCTAATGTTTCTTTAGATTTCCACTTGTTATAAGTCCAACTTATTCAGAACATAAAAGGCAGAGTGGCCTTACATCAGTTAAGTGTATGCCTTTGTCCATTTAAATGTGCGATTTTTGTAGTCCATTTTACATATTTTTTACAGGAATAGCAATTCGCATTCAAGGACCCTGCATAGCTTTTTCTTCTTTGTCGTGTTCTGGCTGTTGGCATCCAACGAAGTGGTGCCATCACCACCTTGGGGTGTGGACCACAATGTCACTGACCCACATAGCTGCCTATAGTCTATATCTACATAATAAACGAGAAATTGCTTTGCGGTCCGGACAAAACGCTCTCTGCGTCCAGATTTGGACCAAGGTCTGGGATTTGGGTACCTGTGATCTAAACTGTATTAAACACATTCATAATAAAGAGATGTGCCTGTGGTTTCCCTTACATTGCAGCACAATTTAAAGCCAAGACCTAAAATAATGGAGTTAAATTACTGTCTGTACCTGTGGAACTGGGTTTTATCTTTGCACACTATTCATAGTGCACCTATAAGGATACATTTCAAGGACACAAAGGAATAGTTTGGGAGACTGGATATGTAGTCCAGTGGCAGTAGGATCATGTTTTTGTATTGTTTTTTTTGTTTTGTTTTGTTTGTTTTAAGCAGAAACAAAGATGTGACCATTTAGCTGCTGTGTCCAGCTGCTCTGCTGTGTTTGTTTGCAGCTCTAACAAACAAGAAACACTGTATTTTAATCTATTTTATTGTCATGCAATCAGGATGCTTATGTTATTTAATATTTAATTAAATAATAATTCAGTCTGTTAAGTATTGTCCTAGGGATACCAGCCCAATATGGTGGTGGTGTTAAGACAATAGTTGAAAGAGTGATTTGAGCACTGGCATTATTGAACAGCAAACCCTGCACACATATTGAAAGATTTTTACAACAACTTCTCTCCAAAACATAAGTTAAACATATTTCAGTTACCAAACTATTTACTAGGCTAGAATAATTCAACCAAAACCAAAGCAAACTGAAGGAATAAAGGAAACTACTGTATCGCACCTCTTCCAACAGTGCGTTACTGCGATTCCTGTTGTCTTCCCTCTGGCAGGGAGGAAGGAAGCATACCCTTGCTAATCATAGTTTGCCTTTCCTTCTGTTATTGTAAATAAGCCTAAATAACATAGGACAAAAAAAAGGATAAGCCAAACCACGCTAAAATAAGATAAGCAGACTTCCCCCTTTAATTGATTGCGGGTCAGGAATCAAACCCAACACAGCCGCCTTGAGGACCACCTGGAGGTTCATGTTGCACCTGCTCTACCACTTAGCCACAAGGCTATTGTCTTATCTTTTGAAACCCCCAACAGTCTTTATAAACATGCAATTTGGATTAAATATTTCTAGGTGATAATATTTATTGTAAGAGCAGCTCTGAGGTGGGTTAAATTACCTTAACCATATGAAGGAGGATAACAAAACAAACACTAGGAACATGAGACGCTAAGCTTATGTGTATTTTGACTACTTATAACAGTTAAATGTTAGTATTTTTGTTATTTTTGCCTTAAGTTAAACAAAATTAAAAGTGAAACTAACCGGGGAGTCTTAAAAATGGCGATCTGAACCATCTCTTTCCTGGAGCTGGAGGTATGGTGGCAGAATTTAGTGGGTTTGTTTAAAGTTCTGACCCATCAAATTATGTCTGCATTGCAAGTTTTCGGCTAACAGTAAAAAAATAAAAAAACAAATATGTTCCACCTCCATGGAGTTAGGTTGATATAACTGCAGATTAAAGGCACTGAATGGTTTGAGTACTGTCTGAGAACATACAGGTGAACAAAGTTGAACAGAACTCTTCTTGTTCTGGTCTGACAGTCTGAGTGATCCAGGTGGATTCAGGGGGTATCTAGTGGTGGCTGGTCTGGTGCTCAGTTCTTCTTCCCACCATTCCCCACAGCTGTACGATTACAAAGGTGCTTGGCAAAAACACCCAGTTATTGACCGCAGAGGGGATGCGTGTGTGTTTGCATGGGTGGTTCACGTCTGTTGTGTGTTTGCTTGCACAGCTTTCCTGCAGGCCTTTTGTGTTTAAATGTGTGTTTTTATTAGCACTGATTCAGACTAGGAAGAAAGCTGGTCTGAATCACTGCTAAGAACATTCACCACAACTTTCCAACTACATCTCAGTTTTATTCATGCTTGCAATGGTCTTCTGTTGTGTTTTTTTTACTTTTACTATTTAGGTCCAGGGTTTCTACACTGTCTGAGAAGTCTGGAACTTGATTTCAGTATTTTTCAGATCTAGATAAGTATGTTGGTATGGAAAATGTTTGTATTTACATATTTTATACCTGTCTAAATGTCTGTGTACTTCCTTATGCCCTTTCTTATTTGTGGCCCTCCTTTTGTCCTTCTCTCCTTCGTTCCCTCCTCCCTTCACCCCTCCCTTATGTGTTCCTTTCTTCCTTGTGCCCTTACCTCTTTCCCTCCTTGTATCTTTCTCTCCTTTCCTCTGTTGTTTAATCCTTGTCCTAACTCTAGTCCTTCTTCATTTCTCCCATAATTTTCTTCCTTTCTTTCCACCCATGTCGTTTTCATTCCTACCTTTCTTTATTTTCCTTATTCAGGTCTTTCTTTCCTCCCTCCCTTCTTTGTGTCCCCTATGCTTCATTTTTCCATAACTCCCTTCTTTCCTTCATTTCTTCCTCATATGCCACTTACTTCTTTCTGTCCTTGTGTCTTTCCTTCATTACTTCTGTCATTCCATCCTTGTGTCCTACACCCCTTTTTTTGTCCCTTCTTTCTCCATGGTCTTTCTTTTCTCCCTTGTGTCATATTTCCTTCCTTTTTGTCCTAACTCCCTTTTTTAATCTGTTTCCTTCCTTTGTTCATTTCTTTCCTTCTTTGTGTCCATCCTCATGATCTGGAGTAGGTCTTTTCAGATTTCCCCAGGATTTGTTAAAGGGGCAGGGTTGTGTGCAGTGAGGCATTGCACCAGCAGATGCAGTTATGGCAAAAGTTGGTGAACAAGTTTATCAATTTTACACCATTGTGTCACAAAAAGTAGTTTTGAGATGTTTTTGAGAAAGCTGAACCTCAAGCACTTGAAATATTCCATGTACATAAAAAATACACATTTCCCTATACTTGTCTTTTCATGTAAACCTAACTTAATGGAGTGTGAATTATTTTCAATTTTTCATAGTTTTATGCAGAGAGCTCTGCAAGAGGAGACACCACAGTTCCAAGTTTGGATGCAGTTTTCCAGAAGCTCAATGATGCTCTTCACCCTTGTGTCCTGCCATCCTCTACTCCTCTGCCTACGCATCTTCTACCTTTTATAAATATTTGTTTATGATTAGCCAGTCAAGATATTAATTTCCTGTACTTCCGGACTGATTATCATGTTTTTTTATTCTAATAAATAATTTGTTTTTTACTAAAAACATGTTCTTTAGTTTTCTGATGAGTTTACCTGATGATAATAAAAAAAAATTGTTGTATTAATCAGTGTTTAGTAGTTATTGTAAATGAATCATACAGTTGTAAGGAAAAAAACTCTGGCCAGATGCAGGTTGGTAAAAAAATAATTTAACATAATGATTTAAACTTTTCCTGCTTAGGGATCCAGAGCAACAAGGAATAATGGAAGAAATCAATCAACTGTATAACTATAAAGCTGCTATCGGTTAAAACCAAAAAACTATTTATTAGATAAGAGTCTTTTAAACAGAGTCAGGATTCCTTTTACCCAGGTAAAACAATTGCTGGTGCTATAAATCCTGGGACTTTCGGTGGCAAAGAGGCTATTGCCCAGGTGTCTCCAACTCCAGTCTTCGAGAGCTACTGCACTGCAACTTTTAGATGCATCCCTGCTCCAACACCACACAAATTTCCTCTTCAGCATGCCATCAAGTTTGGCAGAGGCCTGGTAACGAGCCATTAATTTGATTCAGGTGTGTTGCAGTAGGGGTGCATCTAAAAGCTGCAGGGTATTAGATCTTGAGGACTGGAATTGGAGAACCTTGATTTAGACCCATGTTTCTCAAACTGTGGTAGGTGTACCGCCTCTGAATCCTCTATATAAACAATGGCATTAACTATTTACCATTAAATATCAAGTTAGGCAAGCTTTGTAGGAATAACTATGATGTACATCTAAACCAAAAGGAAAAACCAAAATAAATAAGTGGTTAAACCACAATATGATCTTGGCTCTAAATGGAAACTACTTGTGGAGAATATTTTGACAACTCTTGTTGAAACTTAAGTGGCCGACAGCAAGCCCAGAACAAATGACAAATGCAATGATAATTTTGTAAAGTGCACTGTGTTGGGTTAGCTTCCTCTCAGCAATGTATGCCTCAAATGATCAATGTTGTTTAAATGTTTCCTTTCCTAAATGTTTTCTTTCCTTTTTTAGATATGAAAAGTAGCTGAAAACGGCTAATAAAGTCTTAAAAATGTAGAAAAGTTTTAAAATGTCCGCCATTATGGCGGCTTCTTAACACTAGAACTCCCAAGCCCGATGCAAGAGCGGTGATGACGTCATCTCATTACATTGGTCAGAATGCTAAAGGTTTTCTTGCACGCTATAAAATTATGGTTTTGACAATAATTAATAATAGTATTTGATCAAAACCTATTACGTTTTATTATTATTTATAAATAGTACTGAAAAATAATAGAGTAGCGGGTACATTTTTTAAAAAAGCTTTACTAATCTGACCAAAAGCTGGACAGCTCCATGTTACGCTTCCTTTCACTCCGCGGACATAAACTAGTGCTAAAAATGTCTTCAGCTCCTCCACACTCATGTCCGAGGAGGAATCATCTCCTAAAACTCTGCGGGCCTCAGTCAACCTGCAGCACTGAACATGGATGAGCATTTCAGCGTCCTCCAAGCAGAGGAACGCGGTCTGGGCATCTTGGATCTGGCGCTCTGTCAACGTATTCTGGTTCTGACGCCTCCCTCTACTTTCTCCCTCCCCTACTACTGTCCACACAGCACCATCCTTTCCTATCTCCTCCTCCTTCCCAGGTGAGCGCTCGTCTTGCGATGAAAACGCTGCAAAGCGCAGAATAGATTGTTGTTACTGGGCTACTATATCTATGACCTAACTTATTAACTTATTGTTTATTTCTTTTTCCATTATTAGTACCTTGTTTTTTAGTTTCTCTCCTGCCAGTGAGCTGGTTTGCTGGGTTTATAGCTGGGCACTGGGCACCTGGCTCGTATCCCTATCTCTGAACCTGCGCTGATTGTGGCACTGTTTCTATAGTTTATATATTATTAGTTTACTAATCTGTAAACTATAGCCTAAAATGATAAAATTGTTACATAGGCTTGTCTTTTGCTACCTTGAATTTATGCGCCACAACCTCCTGCTAACGGGACGACTCGTTTTTTTTAGCCGGGGGAGGCTCACTCTCTGTCACTCGAACTGACTGACCAAGAGCCGTCAGAATCCCTCTTGACCCCAGAATCACAATCATGTAATTTTTGAAACATTTCCAATGCCTCTTGAGCAGAAAATATCCTTCTAGAAGCCATTTGTAGGACGCCAACAATCTCCTTCTCAGACTGTGTTCTAGAGTGGCGGTTGCTAAGCAACGCTCGCGCGTATACTCAGCCGCGGGAAAAAAATAACAATGTAAATAATAGGGCCGTCAAAGTAGCGGTTGTGGTAGTTAGAGGTAGAAATACTTAGATCTTTTATTTTACTTTAAAAAATAGAGACATAGGACTACACAAGACACAGGTTTAGAAAAAGTCGGGATGCCAGGAAGTTAAGAGATTAAATAAACCATAGTTAAAGCAGCTCAAACTTTCAAAACCGTCAAATTGACGGCCCTGGGAGTTCTAGTGTTAAAGTGGTAGCTCTAAAATGTTTAGGAACTATTGATTGAAGGTAATGTGGGTGTCATATCATCTCCTACTTTAGCTTGCCTTAGCTATATTAGCTATTATTAGCTTGCCTTATCACAGCTTGTTTTTTTTTTTTTTAGCATGTGTTAGTTTAGCTGTCTTTAGCTTATCTTACTTTGGCTGATACTATCATTCCTTGGCTTGCTTTATCCTAGCTTGTTTTAATTTATTAGCTTCCCTTAGTTGTCCTGTTGTATTTTAGCTTAACTTGACTTAGCTTATCTTAGCTTGCATTAGCATTCCTTTGCTTAGACTTCCTCAGTTTTTTTTTGGCTAATCTTACCAGGCTTCGTTTTTTAAGAGTATTTGGCTCTAGTTACCCTCATTGACAGTTACCAGACAGGAAATGGGCAGAGAGAGAATGGGGGAAGGCAGCAAAGGTCGCAAGGTCGGTAATCTAACCCAGGACTGCTGCGTGAAGTACTAGCCTCTGTATATGGGGCACATGCTCTACCGATACACTACACAACACCCCATCTTATCAGACTTTTATTAGATTGATTTAGTTTTGTCATTATCCACAGCTGTTTGAGTTTAAGGTTTTTTCTTTGTTTGCAATGAGATCATTTTAGTATTAGGCTCCTCAGGGTCTATCCCTATTGTGTCCTTTCTTTGTGTTGAGCTTCTTAGTTCTTTCTTGTGTTTGGTTCTGTGCACTTTGGTTTCAACTCTTAAGATAGCATTAGTCCTTAGCTTTTGGTTTGTTGGAACCTCCGTGTTTCCATTCAGTTTCTTCTGTGCCTGTTATTCCTTTTTCCCTCAGTTCCCTGCTCAGATTGTCCCCCAGCTGCCCTCCATTCTGGTGATTGTTCTCACCTGGTTTCCATGTCACTCATCACTCCTCCTCAGTATTTCAGGTCTTTGGATTCTTTCTCTCACTGCTGGATTCTACCGTATCTCCCATTCTTGTTCCCGTGTTCTATGGTTCCCTGTGTAAGTTCTGTAGTGCATCGTTAAATACTATCGCTATCATATGTATGCCTCCTTCCTATTGCTATTTGGGTCCTCAACAACCTCGAAACATTCTCTGTTAGCTTTCCCGGTGTGCCCATTACTCTATTTTAACATACCTTGCCTTATCCTACCCTGGTTAATGTAAGCCTAGTTTATTTTATTATTTTATCGAGGCTTCCCCTCTCCTAGCTCGTGTTAACATAACCTTTCTTAACTGTCCTAGCTTCTCTCGTCACTTTTAAAAAAATAGCTTTTCAGATTTGCTTTAAGCCAGCAAACTATTAATTACAATTACTCTTTCTGAACAACGTGAAGAAAAAAAAACAATTGACCAATAGAAAAAACGATTCTACATTTCTGTTTATCTTTCCCTTTTAAATAAGTTATATTGTGAAAATAAATGATATTATACATAAGGCTGGAATAGATGGATAGGTCAATGAATTGTTTTGACTTTATTACAGGATATTTTCTCAGAGAGTTGACTAAGGTTGAAGAACCTGAGTGGAAACTGGCCCCGCTCTCCTCCACTTCCAGCTGTCATGAAAGGTGAAGCCTTTTATTTATGAAGGTTAATTTTTGTTGTTCAGCTTTGACCCAAAACTGACAGATATACTGTGTTCGGTAAGACTTTAACTGTGTTCCTGCTGCGGTTAAAACTCAGCCTAAACAAGACGCTGTTGTTCAGTAGCTCTTCTCTCCTTTCCCACGCTGGTAATAGAGGTTTACACTCCTGTTCTGTTACACATAACATCATCCTGAGGTAAACTAGGGAACTATTATTTTTTTAAATTCTACAAATAAAAATTGATTTCTGTTGCACTATACATGTATTCCTTGTAGCATCAGTATTAGTTACTTCATTTTGTTTCTAGAGGCTTTTTAATGATAATTAATTTAATGGTAAAAAATATACTTTCATCTTGTTCATCATCTTTCTTTTAGCACTGCATTAGTTTTTTTTTTGTTTTTTGGGTTTTTTTTACGTTTTGACTGCTTGAAATACTCAAACATCATCCACAGAATTTGTCTGCTTACAGTATCTTTAATAGGATTATAAACAGCAGGAAATATCTTCAAAAACGTTTTCAATTCATACTTTGTCTATTTCCAGTTAATAACTTTATGATGCTGAATGAAGTCACGTCTAACAAAATGCCTGGATCTGTTTTTTTTTATGAGTCAGAGCTACAAGTTTATCATACTAACAACTTAAGTGTCAACGATTTATTTTTCTTAAAAAAAGCAAAATTAAGTATATTGCTATTATTGGAGAGTTGTGCAGAAGTAAAAAAAACTGGTAGAAAAGACATTATATTTACCCCCCAAAAATTAGCTATAAGTAAAACACAAACGTTTGTTGTGCAAATGCTCCCAATGAGCACAATTTAAAAAAAAAAAAATCAATAAAAGAAATTGAAGATTATTATTGTATTAAAAAGTGTAGAAGAAAAATCATGCAAACAAAAAACAATGCAAACAGACAGACTGCTTTAGTTAAAATGCTGTTTTTCAGATGTTGTAGGTCTTGAGCAGGTATTAAAAAGCCAAACTAAGATTTATTTATATAGAACATTTCAAAACATTTCAAAAGTTGTCCTTTAATAAGTCTTTCAACCAAACATTAAATTAAACTATGAAAAACATTATTGCACCTAAACATTTAATACAATAACTAAAGAAACATAAAAAGCAAAGATTTGAAACTATTATTTATTAAATAAGTGTTAAGCCAACTCAGAATATGCTGTAAAAAAACAAAACATCCTTTCTGCTTCCATAAAATTCTAGAGAAAAACATCAGCCAGGTGCTGCTGATCAAATCGACAGATTAACTTATAATCACCAGCATGATCACCTGAGGAGGGATTTTGGGGGTTTCCATTGTATACACTTGTACATCATGTACATCAAAGAAAACAGCGATGACCTTAGAGAAGCAACAGATGCCCATCAATTTGGGAAATGTTATAAGGTAATTTCTAAACTATCTGGTGTTGCAATGGCCTAGTCAAAGTCCTGACCTCAGTTTGAAATAAATGCTTTATTGGGACCTTCAGAGAGCTGTGTAGACACAAACCTCAATGAACCAACTTTGGAAAGAAGACTGGACCAATATTTTTCCACAATGGTTTCTGTTGGAATACAATAATGAAGTTTTGTATCCTTATCTGTAAAACCTTAAAATTGGAAGATGGTGTACGTTCTTTTTACCATGACTGTAGTTCCATGCAGCTTCTGTTTGCATCTGACTTCATGAAATTAAAATGCATGTGTCAGCTAGTTAGCCTCAAAAAATTATGCTAGCTTTTCAAGTTGCAACAGGAACATTGAACCTTTGAGGCAGATTGGGCACAGAATGAAGCTGCATAACGTTTGGTTTGGGGGGGATTCAGGGCAACAAATGCCCCTTTATGTCATCCCTGCACCTGTGTGCAGGGATGGAGTTTTCTCAGAAAAAACACAAGCAGGGTGTAATTTGCAGAAATAGGCCACTCATTTTATACCGGTAGGCTGTGCAAAACAGAGGTATTACGAAGTATTTCCACCAAACAGGGTACCAGTGATGGTGTCCGTTAAGAGGTGACCCACAGGCTCACTTGAAAATATGAAGGGTGTACCATGCATTTGTTTTTAGCCCCCTGTACTCTGATACGCTGCAGTGAAATCCTTAGCAAACAACTGCCTTTAGCAGTCTCCTAATATAGAAATAGAATCCAGAGCAGACAGTAGAGGAGAAATTCACAGCAGGGTTAGGTTCTGCAACAACATTCCAAGCTCTGAACATCTCACAGAGCTCTGCTTGAGCCATCATCTGAACATGGAAAAAGGATGGACAACCTGCAGCTCTACCAAGACATGGACGTCCACCCATTAATAAGAGAAGTAGCCAAGAGGTCCATGGTAACTCTCGAGGAGATGCAGAGATCCACCACAAATCTGGCCTTTATTGAAGAGTGGCAAGAAGAAAGTCATGGTTAGAAGAAAGCTATAGGAGGATCTGTCTCTCTGTTGACCACAAGCCATGAAGGAGACACAGCAGACACATGGAAGAGGACGGTCCAAAGCTTTGGACCACTGGGCAACAGTCCCGTCCCTTTTCTCTTTAGCCCAGGAAAGACTCTTCTGACGTCTTTGGTTGAGGATTGACCTCATTCTTTACAGTCTGACACAAGAAATAACAGAAAATTATGCATTTTAAAAGAATAAATGTTTATTAATTTTTTGAGAAAAGATTAATCTAAATATGAATATTATGTCATTGATCAATTAGGCATTGACTACTTACAATAGTGATAAATGTCAAATACAAATAAAAATATTTCTTAGAGTGTATACTACGTTTAAAGAGGTTATTAATGTATTACTATTTCTGTTTTTGTTTTTAAACTACAAATTCAAACAAGTAATCCTCTAAAGAACAACTGATGCTCTCATCCATAAAGTATCACACCTGAGACACAAACATTTACTCTTCACTTGCTGTATAACTCTATTAACAAATCTTTTTAAACAACTTGTAATATTTACAAGGCACTACTAGTAATATCCATTACAAAATCTCAAGGTGTGTAAAGACCTGAATTGAATATTGCCAGCTCTTGCCACATGTAGTACTTAGGTCTTCCACCAGAGGGCAGATGACATGTATAGGATTTGATAGGTGCATCTGTGTGCAGTAACTCTTAAAGCTCTGACTCCAGCTCCAGTCCATACCTTGTGAATCCCCCCAAACCCTTGAATGAGCTTTGCCTCAGCAGTGATATGTTCATAAAGGAGCCAAAAAAATACTTCACTATCCTCTCAAAGCTGCAGTTATTCTGAGTGTTTATGTTTTTCTATCACAGTCTTCCTTCCACCTAACTTTCCATTAATATGCATGGGTACAGCACTCTGAACTGTTAGCTTCTTCAGCCGTTAAATTGTTCATAAATCTATATAATTTCACTTTTTGATTTTTTGTGATTGAATTGCGTAAATAAATTAACAATTTGCCGATAAGTCTTTAATGTAGTGCTATTATCCCTTTTATGCAGCTTTTCTCCCACACTTTTCTTTCCACTAAACTTTCCACTAATATGCTTGGATATATATTATGCTGTGAACAGCCAGCTCCTTCAGCAATGACCTTTCTGTGGCTTAACCTCCTTGTGGAGGGTGACGGTCTGTTTGCTGAACATCTGTCAAATCAGCACTCTTGTGTGGGACAGAAAATCCCTTTTTGTGCTGGTCTTATGCATTTGTTTATTTGTATTTGTTTTTCTTTGTTGAGAAATTGGGTTTTGGTTTTTCATTAGCAGGAAACCTAACACAGTTAAACACTTGAAACATCTTTCTGCGTGTACTGAATCCATACACGAGTGTTACCTGAATTGTTAAAATAAATTACATTTTGGATGATAATTTTTTTGAGACGCACCTGTGTTTCCTTCTTAATTACAGCTAATGAAAGCAGCCAATCGCGGCATCAAACAGCCAGTCAATCAAAGCAACAAATCTATTTTTCCTTCTCCCATGCATTAGTTGTGCTCTCAGAGTTTCTGCTCGCTCCTGCAGCCTCGGCAGCTGTGAGCTAGGTGGCCGCACACACGCATTTATCGCGCCCAGCTGAGGCAGCGCCAGACGCACATGGGCTCCGTCCTGCGCACCGGGGGATCTCCAGCAGCCGCAACCGAGAGGAGGGCACTGCCAGCCGGCTCGGGAGTAGCGCTCAGCCCGCCTGGACTCTCCCACTGACACACACACACTCACAGAGACACACACACAGCGAGAAACACGCAGAGAGGAGGTGATTTTTCCCGAGCTGCGCTTCGGCTGGAAAAGAAGAGCGAGTGGGGGGAAAACAGGCGAAAACACTCCCCTCTTCTTTTTATTTCCTGTCAGTTTGTTTTATTTCCTGCTGCCAGAAACCAGGAACCGGGACTGAAGTGAGCTGCATCTCCGAGGATGAAGCAAAACTAGATCTACGGTCGTGGCTCTGAGCTTGTTTTACTGGATTTATTCCGCTGTGGAGGAAGAAGCGACCCGGTGCGCACAGAAACCCTCTCTTCTTCCTCTCCTCTCCGCCTGTCTCTCCATCTATCAATCTGTCCAGCTCTCCTCCTCTATCTGTCCGTCTATCCGTCTGTGCTGTTTCCATGTTTGTAGGTCCGTGTGATTTTGCTAAAATGCATCATCAGCAGCGGATGGCAGCTTTGGGGACAGACAAGGAGCTGAGCGACCTGCTGGATTTCAGCGCGGTAAGGAGACGCACCTTCTCCGCCTTGTTAACGGGCCGCACAGCGACCACTTTAACATTTCCTAATGTTCTGATCCAGGAATTATTCCAACTGTTTTCACTCAAACTTCTGTGCTTGTTTTAGAGTAACTTGCAGAAACAAACTCTGTGCATATATTATTGTTTGAATTGATTGATTTTGTGTGTGTGTGCAGACAATTGTGATGCTGCATCAGTAATTTTGTTGTCTTGTAGATGCCAAACAGCGATTTGAAAATGTTCCCAACATCCATGGTAGTATATCTCATTTTAAGTCCTTTTCTTTCTCCCTGTTCATGTGTAGCCTGATGATTATTCTTATTTCTGACCATGAATGATAGCATTTAGTTTCTGCGCTCTGCAGCACAGAATAGAAATGCTCGATGCTGGATAATGAACATGCATGAGAAAATATGTGAATTTGTTGCACTTTCTGCAGCGTAATGTTAGATCTCCCAACTTTTTAAAATGTTTTTCCTCTTTGTTTGCAATGAACAGCTTGTGTTTTGAACTTGACGGACAGGAAATAGAGTCCCCCAGCTCTGCCATGTTTTTTTCTTGCGCCTCTCCCCCTGGGAGCAACTTTTGTCAGGAGGAGGGAAAAGAGAAACTGAAACACCCTGAAATGCAGCTAGGAAAAAACCTTCAGATGAAGGCTGTTATGAAACGTCCACAGGCATGTGTGCTGATGGTGCATGGAGATGCAAATCACAAATAGAAAAAGCAAGAAACTCCAATTTGTGCTATTACAGTGACTGGAAAGATATATTTAAATGCAGATATTGATCAAAATAAAAATGTTTTAAATTAGAACTTTAGCTCCTCTTAAAAATACATAAGGCCTCCAAAGAAAAATAGGAAAATATCTGAAAATGTAAAAAGACATTCAACCTGCACAAACCAAACTAAAATTGTTTCATTTTTATTGTTAATGACTTATTGTCTTTTTTGATAAATAAACTGTTTCACAATCATTTTTGTTAATTCAATTTTTCTTTTGTTCATGTTCTGTCTTTGACAGTTAAAGGATTATTATTATTATTATTATGTTTGTAACAAGTAAAAATTGTTTCAATGTTTTTTATTTTTTTCTTGTATTTTCTTTTTACCAGTAAAGTTACCAGTAAAAGACTAAAACAAATACGAGAGTTTTACCTCAACATAATGTAGACACTTATAAAAAATTAAAAAATAAAATGTCGACTTCTGATCTGAAGTCCCTCTGCAGTCACACATAAATACAGCAGATCAGGTCCCCATAAATAGGCCAATAAACATCTAATAAAATCACTGTAAACTCTTAATGGTGTGTACACGCATCCAACTCACTGTAGGAATGTTAATATTACCGTTTATTTATCTAATTCTTCCACCTTTTCAATTATCTTTACAGTTATTCTAAAATGTTGCCCCAAAAAAGCCTACAATAGGAGACATTACATCACAATTGAAGCAGCTGCATAAATAAACCCTTTGGATTAATGACAAATAAATAAAAACTCTTAATATGTAACCTGTAAATATGTCAAATTCTGGTTCACAAAGGTGATAGTTTTTGTTAAATTTCAATCAGCCTCTGTGGAACAGCATCCATCGTCAGCGTGTTCAAACAAAGGAGGGCAGCAGCAGCTAAAACGTGCCTCCTCTCTGTAATTTATGCGATTATCTGTCTTTACGTTGCCACAAGTCGACACCAGTGGCTCAGAGCAGTTAGGCAGGAGTATCGATAGAGATGCTGATAATCCCAAATAGGATCTTTTATCCTTGGAAATGTTTTCCCCTTCATTTACTGCGGCTAAGTAAAAGCGACCGCAGCGTCTGAAATACACACTTTCTCAGGCCCAACGTTTTACCCTGTCTGTGTTTCTTCCAAAAAATGTTTTGAAGACCCGGAAAGGCAGCGTAGCTCACAGAAACAGAGGCCCGATGTTCTCTCAGGGTCAGATGTGTCTTTCTGATTGGCCGAGCTCTCTCCTCTGCACAGCGTTACAGTAGCTCTGAGGAGTCAGCAGCATTCACTGGTTTAACCGGGGTTTTATGTGCTGTAAATGTCTAGAGCAGGTGGTGACTAGCTGTGGTGGTAATCTGCAATGTTTCAGTCAGATATGAATCGCTTCACTCCAAAATAAACCTTCACACATTTGGCTCCTATGATGGAAGAAATATTTTTTTCACTAAACTGAAACAGTTGATTTAAGTTTTCTGGTTCTTTTACACAGATGCTGAATGAATAATTAGTTTTATTAATATTGTGCTTGTGCAAGTTTTGTCTCTGATGGTGAGGACTGGGTGCTTATTGAAATGTGACCAACACATCAAGCAGAAAACCATCAATCATAAATGCTTGTCTTAAGATCCAGATAAAAAATTAACATTTCTGTGACCTTTGAACTGGACAGACAAGAAAACTTGGATAAATCTTACAGTCTGCAATCAAGTTAATCAGTCTGCAGTCCTTGAGGGCCGGTGTCCTGCAACCTCTTATAGCTTTCTGCTTCAACACACCTGAACCAAATAATTATGGCATTAGCAAGATTTTGGAGGTAATTTGGCCATTTAGTTCTGTTGGATTGGACCAGGGACACCACTAAATGGTTTAGGACACTGGTCCCCTAGGACACCCCTACAACTCCCTTAGATGTTTTTATTTAAAAAAACTGTATAGTCATCTCTTTAATGTAGGCAGCTACTTAGACTTAACCTTGACCAGATTGTCCTTGAGTTTGGGACCAGTTGTTCCAAAACTTTTCAGCTTCCAACCTGCAGAATAAACGTGGGAAAGACTCGTGACCCCAACTACTGATTGAGTATAAAAGCATTTCTACCAAGCCAGTCAAACAATGCTTTGGGAGATGAAAATCACTGTCTTACACCTTAGATTTGACATCTTTAGACAAATGATTTGATTATAGACTCTTTGGACATAATTAATGACTTGATCTTTGGCTTGTTGTATTTCCCTACCATACAATTAGTCTTGTTGGACCAGACTTGGGGCCTGACGCGAAGTAAAAGCCAAACAGGTGTCTGTGAGGAAGATGTAACATTCAAATGCAGAACTTGGACCTGTTTTACCAGACTTCTGACCTGACTAAATGAGAGTTGTAAATGTAAGACTTTGACCCTGGAATGGAACAAGTCTTAACCTTATAACCTTGACCTGTTCCTTTCTTAGGAATCCTAACTTGGGGACTTGTATAAATCAGGCTTGATGCTGTATTTGGTACAGGGAGATGCAGTTTTGTCATCCTGGATAAACCTGTTGCTCTTTTGGTTTCAGCATATTTGTTGGACCTGACTTAGTAAGTTGGAGGTTTCTTCTTAAGGTTTGACATTGAATGAGTGTTGATGTTGAACTTGGGTTCTTTCCTAACTTCAGCTGTTCCTAACTTTGGATGTATTAATATTTTTGGACCTGTTTTCCTAAACCTAAGACCTGACTAAAGTTACCTGTTTTTTACTTTGGGTATGATTTTAAATGAGACAGTACTGCTGTTGGGCGTTTTAGTTGCTGATGCAAGACATAGGCTCTGGAACAGCCTTAAATCCTGACTTGTAGACATCACATGTTACTCCTCACTTCTGGGAACTTGACTTGCAGTTAAAATCTTGATTAATAATAAATCAGTCTTGATGTTGTACTTGGTACATAGAGATTCAGGTCTTGGGCCTTGGATCTCTTGATTTCAAAATGCTTTTGGACTTGTTGGAAAGGACTTGGAACCTGAGTCAGAAGTTACCTATCCTGAGTAGAGATTTGATTTTGGGTACATTTTACTTGAGGCTGACTTGACTGATCTCGCTCTTTAATAAATTATATATTACTTTGGGCTAACTTACTATACCATTGGTCTTTTTGGACCATATCTTATACTGGACAGAATTTGGGCCCTGGGTGTACTTTTTGACCTTTATTTGTTGCTTATTTGTCTTATCGGAGATTATTTGTGGCCTACCTTGGACTTGGACCTTGGACTCACTGTAATTTTCAACTTGCTGGACTAGACAGGGACCTGACTTGAAAGCTCCCCATAGTTTTAGACATGTTGGAGTAGACAGGGGACCTGACTACGATGTTCCTGATCTTGGCTAAAGTTTTTATTCTAGATAAGATCATGATACTGGTCTTACTTCATGGAAATCCAGGTTCAGGACCCTAGATTTACATGCTAGTCTTGGTTTGCAACACAATGTTTGATTTCTGGGACTGCTGTGCTTTAACTTTGACTTATCTATGCTTTATGCTTGCTGGACCAAACATGGGACCTTACCTAAAAGCTACCTTCCATTATTGAGGACAGGACTCTGAATATCTTGTTTTTCAATGATGCATCCTGCAACGATTTGTTGGTCTTACAATTGAGACTTGATGTTTGACTTATAAGACCTTTTCTGTTTTTACCATGGGTTTGGGCTTATTGAACCAGAGCTGAGACTTGTCTAAATACTGTGACTCTGAATGAATAAATCCTTCTTGGTGTTGTACCTATTACACAGAGATGCAGTTTTTGGGTCCTAGATCTACTTGTTGGTATTGATTTTAAGACTTGATTTTTTATTTCTTGGGCATTACCTGAACCTTGCCTTGAACTAACTTTAGTCTCAGACTTGTTGGACTAGAGATGTTCTGTAGACTTGGATGTTGCTGAAATCGGCTAAGGATTTTATTCTTTATTTTTGGGCCCTGGAATGATGTGTTTTGATATTTAGGACTTGGTCTTTGACGCCTTCCCTCTTACCCTAAACATACTTGTCACAACCTTTAAGTTGTTATACTAAAAATAAAAGCTGTTTCTAAAGTCTGGCTTTTCATTTCAGGTTAGACTTTTAACTGAGTGCTCAATGAGAATTTAAAACATGCGTGTGACTTGCATATTTCTTTACTAGGATTTATAAAACTAACCCTAAACATGTATTAAAGAGACTATATTTGATAATTAAAATGAGAAATGTTGTTGGCATTAAAAAAAGTCTTAGTACCCAGTCCAAGTCATACAAAAACAAAACTCCAGTAAAAAAGTTTAAAAACCAGAGAAAGGGCATTAAAGGGGATTGGTCCAACCATAGTTGTTTGTTGAATGCTGACATTTTGGAAGGAAGCCTTTCATGCTAGCGTGCAGTGATGTAACTGTAGAGATGTTTCTTGCTGTTTGCAGCATCAGTGCTCTCAGAGGTAATGTGTTCTTTGTTTGTCTTGTAGATGTTTTCCCCTCCTGTTAGCAGTGGAAAGAACGGACCCACCTCTCTGGGGAGCGGACATTTCTCTGGCTCAAGTACGTCACTAACCACACCCCCTTCTTCCTCTTCTACTTCCTCTTGATCCTTTCTTTTTCCTCAATGCTCTCTCAGCCTCCTCCTCCTCTTCCTTCCTCTACACCTGCTTGCTGCTGGCTGTTGAAATATTCCTGTGATGGTTGCGATGTTCTGTACCTGCAGATGCAGTTTTGGGTTTTCTACTGTCTTGTTTTTTTTAACTGGACCTTACAAGGTATATGTAAGAAGTCTGAAAAAAGTAAATGTTAAAACAGCAGATGAAGTACAATTTGTCAGTGTTTGTTTTTGAAAATGACATAATTGTATTATTTTTGTTCATACGGTCTTTCTGCTGACTTTGCAGCACATATTTAGTGAAATTCCCAAGGCTTTTATAAGATCTTTGTTTTGCTGTAGTTCATAAAGTTTGTTGTTGAGCTGCTGGTGCTCATTCCTGATTGAGACTTCCTGTTTTTCTGATTTGCTGCTCTTATCCTTTCCTGCCTCTGTGTGTTGCTGAAATCGGTGGCTGTTCATAACACTGGTGATTAAATGCATTGTTTGGGTACAAAAACAGTTGAACAAGGTGCCACCATTATAAAGTGTTGTGGATTTTTACATACCTGCTCCTAAATTGTCTATCGAATACACTGCAGTTACATTACATTGCAGCTTATACAGACATTTTATTCATTCTTCTGTTGTCCAATAAGCACCAGTATGATGACCAATGACCTTTCTGACTTCTGAAAAGGGCAGGTAAACAAATATGGAGTATCTGCAACAATATTGTAATGGTTAATGGTTGTTGGTGCAATTTGTCTTTTATTAAGCCCTTGTTTAACTTGTGAATGTTTGTGTGCTTTAACCATTGCTAATCAAGATTGCAGCTCTTCAAAGTTGATGTTTTCAGGGTCTGAAGTTTGGGACCCACTGTAATCAGTTAGAAGAAACCAAGGTTGCGTGTCCCATTGTTTCTTGGTTGGATGTCAGATTGTGTTTTGATCCATCCTCTGTTGACACTGCCAGTCGTGGGCACTGTTTCGCTAATCCACTAACAGCTGATAGTGGAACAAATTTTTCGTTTACTGGATTAGAAACCATTTAGCAGTTTAGGTTAGGGGCTAGGAGTTTGTGCTAGCTTCTGCTTTTTTTAAATCTGTTTAGTGGTCATGCATTAGCATTGCTAACATTTTAGTTAGCAGAATTTGGCTTAGCGAAGGTAACTTATTGGTTACTTTAGCTGTGCCCACTACTAGACACAGCAACAGGGGATGCTGATGGCACTAAGGAAATTTTAACCTACATTTTAGCAATTTTCCCACCTTTTTGAAAATAATGAATAATTATTTGCTGAAATATATTTATAAGATCCACAGAGATCCAGCTTTGGAGCAGACTCAACTAGTGGGACTACACCCAGCCAACATTTATAGATGGGGCCCATCCCTGACTCCTTGTCAGGGGTGCTGGATAGTGCCCCTCCGAAGGACTCCATTATTCTGCTGGGGGACTTCAACGCCCACGTGGGAAACGACAGTGACACTTGGAGAGGCGTGATTGGGAGGAATGGCCTCCCCGATCTGAATCCAAGCGGTGTTTTGTTATTGGACTTCTGTGCTAGACACGGATTGTCCATAATGAACACCATGTTCAAACATAAGGGTGTCCATCGGTGCACTTGGCACCAGGACACCCTAGGCAGGAGGTCGATGATCGACTTTGTTGTCGTATCATCAGACCTTTGGCCGCATGTTTTGGACATTCGGGTGAAGAGAGGGGCTGAGCTGTCCACTGATCAACACCTGGTAGTGAGTTGGATCTGCTGGAGGAGGAGAAAGCCGGACAGACTTGGCAGGCCCAAGCGCATAGTGAGGGTCTGCTGGGAACGTCTGGCAGAGCCCTCGGCCAGGGATGTATTCAACTCTCACCTCCGGGAGATCTTTGACCAGATTCCGAGGGATGTTGGAGACATAGAGTCCGAATGGATCATGTTCTCCACATCTATTGTCAATGCTGCTGCCCGTAGCTGCGGCCGTAAGGTCTGCGGTGCCTGTCGTGGCGGCAATCCCCGAACCCGGTGGTAGACACCGGCAGTAAGGGACGCTGTCGAGCTGAAGAGGGAGTCCTATCGGCTGTGGTTGGCTTGTGGGACTCCTAAGGCGGCTGACGGGTACCGTGGGGCCAGGCGAGCCGCGGCCCGGGCGGTGGCAGAGGCAAAAACTCGGACCTGGGTGGAGTTCGGTGAGGCCATTGAGAAGGACTACCGGTTGGCCCCGAAGCGATTCTGGCAAACCGTCCGGCGCCTCAGGAGGGGAAGCAGTGCTACGCCAACACTGTTTACAGTGGGGGTGGGGAGCTGCTGACCTCGACTGGGGACATTATCGGCCGGTGGAAGGAGTACTTCGAGGATCTCCTCAGTCCTGCCATCACGCATTCCCTGGTGGAAACAGAGGCTGGGGACTCGGGGTCGGACTCTTTCATCACCCAGGCTGAAGTCACCGAGGTGGTTAAATAGCTCCGCGGAGGCAAGGCTTCGGGGGTGGATGAGATCCGCCCTGAGTACCTCAAGTCTCTGGATGTTGTAGGGCTGTCATGGTTGACATGCCTCTTCAACATTGCGTGGCGGACGGGGACAGTGCCTTTGGATTGGCTGACTGGGGTGGTGGTCCCCCTTCATAAGAAGGGTGACCGGAGTGTGTGTTCCAACTACAGGGGGATCACACTCCTCAGCCTCCCTGGTAAGGCCTACGCCAGGGTATTGGAGAGGAGAGTCCGACCGATAGTCGAACCTCAGCTTCAGGAGGAGCAGTGTGGTTTTCGTCCCAGCCGTGGGACACTGGACCAGCTCTATACCCTCTACAGGGTACTCGAGGGTTCATGGGAGTTTGCCCAACCGGTCCACATGTGTTTTGTGGACCTGGAGAAAGCATTCGACTGTGTCCCTCGTGATGCCCTGTGGGGGGTGCTCCAGGACTATGGAATCGGTGGCTCTTTACTAGGGGCCATCCGGTCTCTGTACAAGCGGAGCAGGAGTTTGGTTCGCATTGCCGGCTCTAAGTCGGACCTGTTCCCGGTGCATGTTGGACTCCGGCAGGGCTGCCCTTTGTCACCGGTCCTGTTCATAACTTTTATGGACAGGATTTCTATGCGCAGCCAAGGGCCGGAGGGGGTCTGGTTTGGGGACCAGAGGATTTCGTCTCTTCTTTTTGCAGATTACGTGGTCCTGCTGGCCCCATCTAGCCAAGACCTACAGCATGCACTGGGGCGGTTCGCAGCTGAGTGTGAAGCGGCTGGGATGAAGATCAGCTCCTCCAAGTCCGAGGCCATGGTTCTCGACCAGAAAAGGGTGGCTTGTCCTCTTCAGGTTGGAGGGGAGTTACTGCCTCAAGTGGAGGAGTTCAAGTATCTCGGGGTCTTGTTCACGAGTGAGGGAAGAATGGAGCGGGAGATCGACAAACGGATCGGTGCGGCTGCCACAGTAATGGGGGCGCTGTGCCGGTCCATTGTGGTGAAGAGAGAGCTGAGCCGAAAAGCAAAGCTCTCAATTTACCGGTCGGTCTACGTTCCTACCCTCACCTATGGCCATGAACTTTGGGTCATGACCGAAAGAACGAGATCCCGGATACAAGCGGCTGAAATGAACTTCCTCCGTAGGGTGGCTGGGCACTCCCTTAGAGATAGGGCGAGGAGCTCGGCCATCCGGGAGGGGCTCGGAGTAGAGCCGCTGCTCCTCCACATCGAGAGGAGCCTGTTGAGGTGGCTTGGGCATCTATACCGGATGCCTCCTAGACGCCTTCCTCGGGAGGTGTTCCAGGCACGTCCCACTGGGAGGAGGCTCAGGGGACGGCCCAGGACACGCTGGAGGGACTATGTCTCTCGGCTGGCCTGGGAACGCCTTGGGCTCCCCCTGGAGGTGCTGGAGGAGGTGTCTGGAGAGAGGGACGTCTGGGCGTCTCTGCTGAGTCTGCTGCCCCCGCGACCCGGTCCCGGATAAAGCGGAAGACGACGAGTACGAGTACGAGCCCATATGGGTAGAAAATATTGGAAAAATGTTCTCCATTTCTGAGACTTAACAGCCCCATATGGGTCAGAAATTACCCCATTTTTTTGGAAACAGGGATAAGAAAATGGTCCCTATATGGATAGGAAATAGGGCTTTCACGGCGAGGAAATGAAATGGACTAAATATGGTCCCCAGGTGGGATATCCAAGGGTTACAAAACAGCCCCATGTTAATTATCTATGGGCAGTTGGTTTGATGCAGAACAACTGTGGTTATGGGTCTTACATGTGTTTTTCAACTTAAGCAGATTTCCTTAGTACCTATGTGAGACCCAGCTAAGACCCATATAGGGTGCCTAAATGGTTTTGCTGTTATGGGATGCATTTACTCAACGCAAGTATGTCCTTCACAAGAAACCCGGGCCCACTTAGTGCCCATCCAGCCTAGGTTAATCTCTATGTTGGCTGGGCAGGTCACAGAAAACATTGGTTGTTAAGCTTTTTAAGCAATAGTAAATTTGCTGTAAAATAAAAAAATCTACAGTGTGGTTTAATGTTTTTTTTATAACAAAAACAAATTTGGTTAAAATTTTGAAGCCAGAGAATATCGATCATTAGAACATTAATAATATGTATAACCCTCTGTTTGTTGGTTGGCTCATTATATCAGTCACTTAGACCTACTTTCTCTTTAAAAATCTATAAGTTATTTCATATTTGGATCATGTGTACACTGAAGGGTATTATGAATAGATTTAAAGGCAAGAAAAGCCTTTTTTGCTATTAAATAACAGTTTTAACATATTAGTTCTCATTGATGGAACTACTAACTAAAAGCATTCTTAGCTCAGATGTGGAGCTAATTCTGAAATGCATGTATTTTTTTAGCCACTGATAGACACCCAAATCATATATATCCAATACCAGCATTCCAACCTGTCTTTGAAGTAATAAATTATTATTTGCTAATTGTTAGCTTTATCTAATCAGAGTACATGCTAATGGCAAAGTGAGCAGAGATACACGGGGATGAGAAAACGTACTCCTGAGAACATTAAAGTTTCATTGCTCCTTTTTCCTGAAACATATTTCGGTTTGCCAAGAGTTAAACTCCTAAACTCCATGATTCACTGTAAGAACAGACTGAGGTGTTGCACCAGTTGGCGTTAAGCTAAGCTAACAGATTCAGATGAGGTCTGTAGCTAATAGTTAGCATCAGTGAGCAGCGCATCGGAAATGCAGCTGTATTGGGTGTAGTCTGAAGTTTTTTGTTTCTTTATTTTGCATTTGTTTCTTCACAGCTATCTGGAGGTCCCCACTGCTTTTTAATCAGGTTCAGGTTTGAACTTTGATTATGCCGTTGCAACATCTAGATTCTTTTAATTTTCACCTGCTCTGTTGTGGATTTGCTGCAGTGTTTGGGATCATCGGCCTGTTGATGATCCAGTTTGAGCCCGGCTTCAACTGTCTGACCGATGGCCTAACATTTGGCTCTGGAATACTTTGGTATAAAGAGGAGATCATGTGTGGTTCGATGACTGCAAGCCTAAATCACCCTTGCACCACCATGCTTCACAGTTGATAAAAGGGTTTTGTCCTTCATGGTTCCATTTAAAAATAATCGTTTTCTGAGTTGAATGATCTTCGAATCGTGTTAAAAAGAGCCCTGTCCAAAAGGATGGGCAGTCACAGTTGGTTCTTTACGCTCATTACTGATGTCTTTTTTTCCTTGGCATTGTCTTAACACTCATCTGTGTGTTTAATCAGAAAATGCCAAATGGTTATTTATAAAGGTGCTCCCATCTGCAGATGACCATACATTAGTAAACAGAGGAGTTCATGGTCATCACAATGAGTGCAAGCTCTACTTGGTCCTGTGGCTGCAAATCAAGCCCAAACCATCAGCCTTCCACCACCATACTTTATGCTTTGTATGGGATATTCTGCTGTTATGATGTGTTTGGTTTAAATTTGAATTTTAACATTCAACATGCAACTCTGTAGAGTCTGACATGGAGCTCCTGGGTTTTTGGTCATTTCTTTGAACATTACACATTCTGACCTGGGGCTGAATCTGCTGGTAGGTCCACTCTGGGGAAGATTGGCAGCTGTCTGAAACGTTTTCCAATTGTGAACATTCTTTCTGTCTGTAGCATGATGGTATTGACATCATTTGGAAATGGTATGACTTTCCCACATTGATAGGCAACCACGGCTGAGGCTGTTGCTGATGTCTTTCCATCTGGGCATTGTGGCTTTGCTACTTTCCCTTGTAAATTCAGTGAAATCCAGTAGTCATATAGTGCTTTCATTAGTTCCCATGTTGTAATTGTTACAGTAATATTTTAACAGTCCTTCCATTACTCAGATCTTGGAGGATAATTATTAAACCTGCGACATACTGTCAATAATAGCATAATTAATTAATAAACACAGATCCTGCTCATCCTACTCCTGTTGTTTTAACATATCAACTGTACTGGTCCTTCTCAAAATATTAGCATATTGTGATAAAGTTCATTATTTTCCATAATGTCATGATGAAAATTTAACATTCATATATTTTAGATTCATTGCACACTAACTGAAATATTTCAGGTCTTTTATTGTCTTAATACAGATGATTTTGGCATACAGCTCATGAAAACCCAAAATTCCTATCTCACAAAATTAGCTTATCATTAAAAGGGTCTCTAAACGAGCTATGAACCTAATCATCTGAATCAACGAGTTAACTCTAAAACACCTGCAAAAGATTCCTGAGGCCTTTAAAACTCCCAGCCTGGTTCATCCCTCAAAACCCCAATCATGGGTAAGACTGCCGACATGACTGCTGTCCAGAAGGCCACTATTGACACCCTCAAGCAAGAGGGTAAGACACAGAAAGAAATTTCTGAACGAATAGGCTGTTCCCAGAGTGCTGTATCAAGGCACCTCAGTGGGAAGTCTGTGGGAAGGAAAAAGTGTGGCAGAAAACGCTGCACAACGAGAAGAGGTGACCGGACCCTGAGGAAGATTGTGGAGAAGGGCCGATTCCAGACCTTGGGGGACCTGCAGAAGCAGTGGACTGAGTCTGGAGTAGAAACATCCAGAGCCACCGTGCACAGGCGTGTGCAGGAAATGGGCTACAGGTGCTGCATTCCCCAGGTCAAGCCACTTTTGAACCAGAAACAGCGGCAGAAGCGCCTGACCTGGGCTACAGAGAAGCAGCACTGGACTGTTGCTCAGTGGTCCAAAGTACTTTTTTCAGATGAAAGCAAATTCTGCATGTCATTCGGAAATCAAGGTGCCAGAGTCTGGAGGAAGACTGGGGAGAAGGAAATGCCAAAATGCCAGAAGTCCAGTGTCAAGTACCCACAGTCAGTGATGGTCTGGGGTGCCGTGTCTGCTGCTGGTGTTGGTCCACTGTGTTTTATCAAGGGCAGGGTCAATGCAGCTAGCTATCAGGAGATTGTGGAGCACTTCATGCTTCCATCTGCTGAAAAGCTTTATGGAGATGAAGATTTCATTTTTCAGCACGACCTGGCACCTGCTCACAGTGCCAAAACCACTGGTAAATGGTTTACTGACCATGGTATCACTGTGCTCAATTGGCCTGCCAACTCTCCTGACCTGAACCCCATAGAGAATCTGTGGGATATTGTGAAGAGAACGTTGAGAGACTCAAGACCCAACACTCTGGATGAGCTAAAGGTCGCTATCGAAGCATCCTGGGCCTCCATAAGACCTCAGCAGTGCCACAGGCTGATTGCCTCCATGCCACGCCGCATTGAAGCAGTCATTTCTGCCAAAGGATTCCCGACCAAGTATTGAGTGCATAACTGTACATGATTATTTGAAGGTTGACGTTTTTTGTATTAAAAACACTTTTCTTTTATTGGTTGGATGAAATATGCTAATTGTGTGAGATAGGAATTTTGGGTTTTCATGAGCTGTATGCCAAAATCATCCGTATTAAGACAATAAAAGACCTGAAATATTTCAGTTAGTGTGCAATGAATCTAAAATATATGAATGTTAAATTTTTATCATGACATTATGGAAAATAATTAACTTTATCACAATATGCTAATATTTTGAGAAGGACCTGTATTTCGATTTTTCTCTGCAATCAGGGATCATAAAATTCTTCATTAGACTAAAGTTCTGCCTCTGTCCATAAGACCATGAGTTTGTTTCCTGTTTAAAGTCTCATCAGAAAAGAATCGGGTCGTTAATGCGCTCATAAGATCTGCCTCTAAACGGAGCTCGGAAGCCATTTTGTTACTTGGCTGGAAAACAGACGGATGGCGAGGTATCGCCTTTGTTTACTGCTCCGTTGTGTGGTTGTTGTTGTTTGTGCTCCGCGGTTTCGGAGAGGTTGTTTGCTCCCATGCCGTGCATGCAAATCGGAGGGAGGACGGCAAATTTACGGATTTGGCAGCTCTTGCACATTCGGTAATGTGGAATTCTGTAACAGCTGTTGAGCCTGAGTTTTGCTGCCTCGATACGTATCCTCATACCGGGAATGTTCTTCTTATTTTGATTCATATAGTTGTCACACAAACACATGTGCACTCCTCTCCTTAGACAATCACGCCCTGTGTTTCCCATGCACACATGTCCAATACGGCCCAGCACACACACATGCTCTGCCCACCCCCGCTGTGGCTTTCTGCAGGCCTCGGCATTTTGATGAGCCTGCTGCTGTTTGTGAATGCAGCTAATTAGAGCCCTATAGGCTTACAAAACCACCAATCAGAGGTTTCCAAACGTCGGGGCGAGGCCAGATGTTGGGACGGGCCCAGAACAAACGAGGTCCTTTTCATATTTCAGCTGTGATTTTGGTTTCATCTATGTTTACACATATGGAGTCTCATTTTCAAACCATAACTTTGGGTAACAACATCTGTATTAAAAATTTGCCAGATACAATATTTTCAGACAAGAAATCTTTAATTTGAAATCTGTAACTTTCTTCTTAGGCGTTGATGTTTGTTGGTGATGGTATTGTATAAATCTGCATATTGATAAATTAGAATATCATCCAAAAGGTTCATATATCTGAGTAATTCAGTTCAAAAAGTGAAACTCAAATAGATTCATGACACTGATTGAGATCAAGCATCTGTTATTTTGATGATTATGGCTTACAGGAAAGAAAACCCAAAATTCATATTCTCAGGTAATTAGAATATTACATAAGATCAGCGAAAATGTTAATTAATGAGGAAATGTAATGTAATGGCCTGCATAATTATGGGAAAGACTGCTGAGTTTACAGTTGCCCAGCAAAAAGTCATTGATGCCCTCCACAAGGAAGGAAAGCTACAAAAGGTCAATACTAAAGAGACTGGCTTGGCACAAAGCGCTGTATGTAATGGAAAGTTAAGTGGAAGGAAAAACTGAGAGTCTGTACTAGTTGTAAGCTATAATCTTTAAAAGTAATGCAAATAAAGACTGTATAATAATAGATTATTTCTGATTTTTGTCTAGCAGATGCTTTGTTTGGGGAAATATGTCAATAAATTAAACTGAAAAGTTCCAGGAACAAAGTAATTAAGCTTCTCTTTCTTGCTGAACGTATCTGAAGTGAATTTAGAAATAGTAGGACAGTGAAGAAGTTCTAGTGTTCAGTGAGGTTAGACTTGTTAGTCTGTGTGCATTTCCTGTATGGTAACTTTAGTTAAACTTGCTTTGAAGTTTTCCAACTGGTTACCATTTCTGGTAACCCAGTTTGGACCAGTCTTCAGCTGCTGGACAGATGGCCTTAAATGTGACTCTAAAATACATGACTGTGGCTGGTATAAAGTGCTGTGCATTATGACCAAACTTCTTTACTGTGGTCTCATCTGTGCTAAGAACATTGTTCCACAAGTCTTGTGATTTCTTTCAAACGTCATCTTGTTTTTAGAGAAAAGAGGCTTTCTCCTTCAACCTTTCCAAGCAGCCATACTGGTTCAGTGTTTTTCTACCTGTCCTGTTATGACCTTTAACCTGCTAACTGAGGCCTGTAGAGTCTGAGATGGAGCTCTTGGGTTTTTGGTCATTTCTCTGAGCTCCATACTCTGACCTTGGACTGATTCTGCTGGGAGGTCCACTCCTGGGAAGGTTGGCATCTGTCCGAGATGTTTTCCACTTGAGAATAATCTGCAGAATGATAGACCTCAGACAGTCTGGAGATTAATTTATAACCATTTCTGGATTGATCAGCAAGGCTTATTTACGGTCATTACTGATGCCTTTCCCTCTTGACATTGACAATGGTCATCCTGACAATATGGCTTCAGGTTCCTTTTTCTAGATACGTCAGCTGGTTTTATTACAAATCATTTGCCTTATAACCCTTCTCAGATTGATTGACAGCATCAGTTGTGTCTCTAACGCATGCCCCTCGGGTCCAGAGCTGCGTTTTCCTATTGGCTTTATCTTTTTTTAAGACCGGTGTGATATTTGTTTTTGAACATTTCAGGTTTAATTTAAACCATTTTGATGAGATGAGCTAAAGATCATTCATATTATATCCTGATACATAAAAGACAAGAATTAAAAAAGGGTAGAGGGTGCACTTTGTCTTTACTCTGACTGTATTTAGTCAGCTTAAAGTTTAGTAAACCTAATTTGTGATCAATTTTACTTATCGTTTTCTGAACCAGTTTTAACAACAACATTTCCAACCTGCTACATTCATTTTCATTTACTTCATGTCTAATCGGATAAAAATGTCAGCTGTCATTTTCTTTACACAAATGTCCATAGTGGTGCTAAAATCTTTTAAATTACCCCCAAAACATACTGAGTGACAATATGGAAATCTGGAACTAAGTTAGGTACAAGCTAAGGACAAATGCACAGAAATGGTTTTGTGTAAAAATAGTGTTTTGAACAGAGGAGACTTAATTATGTTTTACATTTGATTTTATTTCTAAATGTGTCGTTGTGATGAGGTTTGATTTCCAAATAACAGCTTCCCTCTCTGTGAATTAACACTGTACCATGTAAGTGCCTTCATTTCAGGCCAGAAATTCACCTTAAAGCACAAAAGCATCCAAACATAAACGCTGTTCGCAGTGGCGGCTGACGTGCGCAGCCCACGGTCATCACCAACCAGGAAGTGGATTAGGCGCTTTAATTATTGAGAGATTTCGCCGGCGTTGTTTATTTTGGGATCATCCCTGGAAAGATAGAGCATGCTTCAAACTCTGTGTGTGTGTGTTGTGTGTAATCTTCTGGATGAAGGCATTCAGAGAGCGGCTTCACTCTGCCTGTCAGAACCGCTCATCCTTTTTAGGGCCCGACTGGTTTCACTGTAAAACAGAGACATTAATTTAAGAAGTGGTGCTATAGATCTGCTGATTGTGTCCATGTCTGTAAAATCTGAAAACCCTCGTGTTTGTAGATGAAACCAGAAGAGGAGAGAGTCTGAGGTAAAATGATCCCAGAGAAGAAAGGTGGAGACGATGTAAAAATAGACGTAAAAAAATGAATTAAGGAGTAAAAACTGAATGTAGAAGAAAATTATCCTGCTTCTAGTTTTGTCCGTCCTGATTATTAAGGGAAGAATAGGATGAAAAGAGCTCAGCCCATCCATCCATTAACATCAGTCCTTTCACAGATTCTTGGTTGGAATTAGTGTTGGACTTTGACTAGGCCATTCCAACACATGAATCTGTTTGGAACTGAACCATTCATTGTATCTCTGGCTGTATTTTCAGGGTGGTTGTCCTACTGTAAGTTGAACCTCCACCCAGTCTCAGATCTTATGCAGCCTCTAACAGGTTTCTTTCCAGGATTGTCTTTGATTTAGCTCCATCCATCTTCCCATCAACTCTGACCATCTTCCCTGATCCCATAACATGATGCTGCCACCACCATGTTTCACAGGCAAATTGAAAGCAGGTCTTCTCATGGTTTTCTTTCAACAATGACTTTCTTCTTGACACTCTTCCATAAAGATCAGACTTGTGGAGTCCAGGACTAATGGCTGTCCTGTGAACAGATTCTCCCAACTGAGTTGTGGATATCTGCAGCTCCTCCAGAGTTACCATGGACCTATTGGCTGCTTCTCTGATTATACTTTGCTTGTCCACCGTGTCAGTTTAGGTGGACGTCCATGTCTTGGTAATTCTGCAGTTGGTCCATCCTTTCTCCATGTTCAGATGATGAACTGAACTGAACTCTGTGAGATGTTCAGAGTCTGGGAGATTGTTAACTCTGCTTTAAACTTCTACAGAACTTTCTCCCTGACCTGTCTGCTGTGGTCGTCGGTCTTCATGGTGCTGGTTGTTCTCTGATGTTCTCTAAAGAACCTCTAATTCGGTGACCTCTGAAGGTTTAAGGGTCAGATGAAGTGGGGACTGAAAACAAGCTCACACTTCTCAGATTTGGTTACACATTTTTTCCTTCCATTTTGCAATAAATCCACTACTTTGTGGTTGTCCTTCAGAACAGCAGACTAAGCAGCGCTCTCTGCACTGCAGACCAAGGTCCATCAGATGTGCTCCAAAGAAACCCTGGCAGTTTTTCAGATGAGCCAGGGTCTCACCTCAGATCCTATGGGAGGATTTTAGCGCAGAAGTCATTGTAGTTTGACCCACTGATGAAACCAATAACGCGGTGTGGTAAAGAGGATTAAGTCACTTTGTTTCCACTTTGACAGCACTAACAATGGTCTTTCTCCAATATATTCAGCGTTGGAGTTTATATTATTTTCTTTGAATTTATTAATGGTTAAATATATCCTTGCCTTTCAGTTGATTTAAAATTATTTCCAAATTAAAAAGCCTTACCCGGTTTCATTTTATTTTGGTTTTCTTTTTTCCTTTTCCTTGTCAAAACCAAAGACAAACGGAGGAACACATCATCGTTGGAGCCTCTGCCAGCGAGCTTCACGCATTAGCAGAGAAATTTGGGCGAGGGCAGATACAGCCCCGATGGCGTGCCTGATTTTTGTTCCTCTAATTGGCATAGCTTATTAAGTCACAGTTCGCAGCGGAGCAAAAAGGGGGTTGCTTTAATAATATCCCCTCTCCCGTTTGATTTGATGCACTTGTTCTGAGACAGATAACGTGCTTCATGGCGGCGAGCGACGCCCCCACCGCCACCCTCTTGTCTTTATTCAGTCAAATCTGCCTCCGTTCCGCCCGTCACTCAAAGCCGCCCCGGCTGATGGCGTTCAGAATAGAGACGGAGAGCAGCAGTCAGTCGCTTTAAAGCCTCGCCCTCCCACCTCTCCTCTGCCTTGGAGCCTGCTAAATTGTCTCGTTTTCCCCGGCATGGCGATGCAGAACGACTCACAAAAACACCCAACCATGCTCTTAATTGTGCTGCGGATTAGGGATTAATAGGCGTTTTTAGCTATAATGGCAAATATTATTAGCTCCATTTGCTTTTCTAATGCTAATAATGACTTTACTAATAATGGCAGTGATTTCAAGGTTAGCGCCTGTGAGTACTCGGCTTGGATTTGTGGTTTTTCTTCCTTTTTTCTCCTGTCTCTGAAAGCTCAGGAGATTGACGTGCCGCTTGCTTCGACAGGCCGGCTCGCTACCGAGTCGGAGCTCCATATGTTTTCCCCAAAGATGAAGCCCAGAGGTGCTGAGCTGGGCTGAGCTCTTAACTTTAGCTTCTAAATTCCACTCTACGAATCATGTAAAATCGAGTCAAATTAACATTTTTAATCTGTTTTTAGTTTTTTTATCTTTGTTTTTTGTGTCATCCAAACGAAATGAGTTAAAAGTCAAATTTATTGCTTAAGTTTATAGTTTTTTTGTTAGATAACCTGGATTTGCAAAGCTTATTGTGTAAAACCTGACCATGCAAGCATAGATCAAAAAATTTGAATATCATAAAAAAGTTGAATATTTTTTATCCCTCATTTCTGAAAGTGAAACTCATAGAATATACAATCATGACACACTAAAATATGTCAAGCCTTTTCTTCTTGTAATTTTGATGATTCTGGCTTCCAGAAAACAAAAACCATAAATTCAACGCCTCAGAATATTACATCAGATCAATAAAAAGGATAATGAGAAATATCAGGCTTCTGAAAAGTCTCTTTATTTGTATGCTCTCAGTACCTGGTCTGGGCTCCTTTTGCATGAATTAATGCATCAATGCAGCGTGGCATGGAGGAGATCAGTCTGTGGTTCTGCTGAGGTGTTCAGGAAGTCCAGGCTGCTTTGATAGTAGCCTTCAGGTCATCTACATTGTTGGTTCTGGTGTCTCTCATCTTCCTCTGGACAGAACTCCATAGGTTCTCTATGGGGTTCTGGTTGGACCCATTTGCTGGCCAATCAAGCTCAGTAACACCATGGTTACAGCTTTTGGTACCTTTGGCAGTGTGGGCCGGTACCAAGTCCTGCTGGAAAATAAAATCAGCATCTCCATAAAGCTTGTCAGCTGAAGGAAGCATGAAGTGCTCTAAAATGTTCTGGTAGATGGCTGTGTTGGATGTGGACTTCAGAAAACCCAGTGCACCAGAACCAGCAGATGACATGGCCCAAATCATCACTGACTGTGGAAACTTCACACTGGACTTCAAGCAACGTGGATTCTGTTCCTCTCTTCCTCCAGACTCTGGGACCTTGATTTAAATGAAATGAAAACTTTACTTTCATCTGAAAAGAGGACTTTGGACCTCTGAGCAACAGTCCAGTTCTTTTCCTCTGTAGCTCAGGTAAGACAGTACTGATGTTGCTTCTGGTTCATGGAGCACTAATCCCTACCACATGATTTCCTTCCACTAAACTTTCCATGTATATTCTACGACATTTTGACAATATTCTAATTTTCTGAGACAATGAATTTAGGGTCTGAAGGTCCTACCACAACATTTCAATCAGTTTGAGGTCTGGTCTTTAACTAGGCCAGAGCAACACAGTTGATTCTTTTTTTTTTCTCTGTTGTAGATTTACAGTTTATGGTCCACTCAGTGGTTCCGATGTCTTGTGGCTCTACCACCAACCCACAACATCTGCCCTCCACCTTTAAACATTATGGTCAAACATCTCTGCTTTGGACTCATCTGTCCAAAAGACATTGTTCCAGAAGACCTGTCCTTATCCAGATGTAGCTTTGCAAAACCCTGCTTTAATTGTCCTGGCAGGACCTTTAACCTTTATCCTGCTAACTGAGGCCTGTAGAGTCTGAGATGGAGGTCTTGGGTTGGACCTTTGCTGGAATGTCCACTTTAGGGAAAATGGAAATGTTTTGCATGTGTGGATAATCTTTCTTGCTGTAGAATCATGAACTTCCCAGAGTTCTCAAATGGCCAGAGATTTGGTAGGCAGCAACAGTTGCTTCTCTAAGATCATTGCTGATGCCTTTCTGCCTTGGCATTGAGTCAACACACACCCGTTTGCTCCAGAGCAGCAAACTGCCAAACTCTATTCATTTAGACCAGTGATGGTTAGTTATTGAGAACATTTGATCAACAGGACCTGGCTTCTGCTTTCTCTCATAAATCCTGTGAAACCTGCAAGGGTGTACTTTTTTTCCAATGACTATGTGAAGGTTCTTGACATCCTGTCTGGAATTGAAAAACCTTTTCCAAGGCAGTTTTCCATCTATACACCTCATGACAGATTTCAGGAGACAAACACAGATGATTAACTTATTTCCTGACTTCTTCTGCTTTATAATCAAATTTCACCTCATTCATTAGAACTGATTTATTATCTGAAATACCTGAAAAACTAATGACATCACCCCTGTACTTTGTTTGGAGCAGATTAGGAAACGGCAAACACGGGCTGTCGTTAGCGTTCCATGGCTCCAGCTCTTGTTGAGTTATTAGTTACATTCACAGGTGTCTTTTCTTTTGCTGCTCCCTCACACAATCTGCTCGTTTCCTCTCCTCCACTCAGCTTCACCTCCACCCATTACTGTGATCACGGTTTCAGCTCAGATCCTTTTGGTGAAGCTTCGCGTCTCCGGCTCTCCTCGCCGCCGGCTGAGCAGCTTCTTCGCCATCTCGCTCCACGGTCGGTCCGTGACGTTGGCGAGGTGCCGCGCATGTTTGCGGCTGCCGGTTCCCACACCTGTTCGCTTGTCCCGGTGACGGCGGCGGCACAGTCGCCGCCATGGAGCCTAATTACCCGGTCTTTAAAAAAGAAAGAGACAGAGAACGTCAAACCCGCCTGCCTGGCAATTACAGCGATGCTCAACACCTCTCTGCAACAAACACCACTCCAATTAGAGGCAGCAGACTTATTCTGGGAGGCGGCGGCGTGTGAGCGAGTGCATGTGTGTGTTTACGCTTGTAAATGCAAGAGTGTGACATGCTAAATTGTTTTGGGAGCCTAATGTCAGCATCAAAACCTGTGTGTTTTGGGTTTAGAAGTCAGGTTAAAATGTGTGTTTGTGTGAAGCCTGGAGAGATGCTTCACTGGAAAAAGCAGTCCTGATTAATGAGTAGAAGAAGTTTATGAAGAATCAAAGTCTGACCAGGCCCCTCAACCTGACTCATTATCATCTTTTGTTCTTCTTCATCCTTACTGTCAACCCACCTCCTCAACCTTTTCATCTGTTTGTCACCCTGCCACACCTCAATGCTTGGTTTCTCCCTTTCTTTCAGTGGAGGAACCAACTAATTACAGATGCATTTCATATGAGTCATAATGTCAATAAAAATATTTTAATACAGAAATCTGGGCCTACTAAAAAGTTTGTCTATGACCTGTACAATAGATGCAGTCAATACTGGGTTGGGCTCCTTTTGCGTACACAATTGCATTAATGTGGCGTGGCATGGAGATGATCAGCCTGTGGTTCTGCTCAGGAGTGTGGGAAACACTGCTTCAATAGCGGCTTTCGACTCTCGTAGATTATTCATTCTGGTGTCTCTCCCATAGGTTCTCTATAAAGTATAGACTGGACCTGGTCTCTTTCTACCACACTTTTTCCTTCCACTAAACCTTCCAATAATAAACTTGGACCCAGCACTCTGCTAAAGAAGCTGTCTGTTCATCTTTTGTGGCATATTCTCCTTGTGGAGGTAGTCACTGACTGTCTGCTTCACAACTGCTGAGTCAGCAATCTTCCCTGTGTTTATGTAAGTCATAACGTGGCTGTAACATAATATAATGGTATTAAAAATTATTTTTTTATATCTTATTGTTCAAATGTTCTAAGAACCTGAATTTTGAGTTATCAATAAATGTAAGACATAATCTTCTAAACTAACAGAACTAAACACCTGGAATATTTCAATGTTTGGTTATAGGATTGATATAAGTTTAAATCTTTTCATGAAATTAACCTTTCAATGATATTCTTATCTAGTAAGATTCAATTTTAAGACCAGTCACCCGAAATAGCAAAGTGTAAATCCTACAGAGGGCAAATCGTGGACTAGAACTACTGGTGTTGGATCTGGGTAATAATCAATCAATCAATCAATCGTTTAATCAATCAATCAGTTAGTCAGAGTTTAATGTATTTTCCAATATGCTAAAGCAATGAGAACTGTAAAGAACATGAAAATGACTACATCTCAACCCTAAATCCTGTCCTACTGTAACTCTGCCCATTCCCAAATCTACACAAACTAAATTATTCCTTTTAGATTAAAATAATTAGACAATCAGTTCTCACTGCTTATTTGTCAACCTTTCTGTGTGATATTTTTTTAACAGTACATTTAAAATGCAATGTTACAGCCAAAGGTTTTGTATAAATCAGTGAGTTTTAAAAAACTTTTATATCAGCAGTAGAGACTTTCAGAAACGATGCTAGTTGCACTGGACAATAAAAACACAGACTAGACCTTTTTACTCCTAGTTTTATCCATTTTTAACCACCTATTCTGACATCGTAGTAATTATGCTCTTAGAAATGATTTTCAGTTTAATTTAATATTTGGAGATCATCATAAACTCTCCCTCTCCTAATGTGTTTAGCCTCATAGCTTAGGATTCATTAGTGTAAATAAATTGTTATACAATAGTTTGAGCAGAAACTCACCCTGTATTGATCATTTTTGATGGGTTTAAAACTGTCTCTTTGTGACTCTTTTTAGGTATTTTTACTGCAGAACATTCTGTCCTGTTGTGAAATATTTGGTTTTATTCTGCTGTACTTCAGCTTTACTCCTAACCTTCAGCATTTGATGTTTCTTCCTGCTCCTTTTCCACGCTTCCTGATCCAGTTCCTCTTGAGTGACCCCAGAAAGACAAAACATAACATAAATTCACTAGAACCACACTTCAAATGTTAGCTGCCATGTCTCTGTTTAGACCTGGGAGTTAAAAGGACATTTAGGAGGAAGGAAGAATGTTAGGCTAAATGCTAACTGTTGGCATGCAGGTTTCAGATATTATTTTTATTCAGAACTGAAGCTAGATTTTTATTTCATGTTATGAAACCAATAAATCTTATTATCAAGATATTTTTGATTGAAATCAGGTACTGGGATGTGCTTGGGGATCGAATCAGTTATGCAGCATTTAGCATTTTTAATGTAGCTTGTGGCTAATCAGCCTAAACGGAGAGTAGCGAAGGTCTTTTTCAGCTATTGCTGCTGTATTTATTATATTATCATATTTCTTATGTAAATGGAGCTTGAATGAATGATTGAACACTCAACTTCTTCACATCTATCTGAAAAACAACAGAGATGCTGACATGTTTCTTTAAGCTAGCCCCAACCTTTAGCCTAGCTCCTTACAGAGATTTTACAGAACAAAATATTGTTTTATGTTAAAGAAAATCAGTCTTAGAAAGTTGAAAATTTTACTTTAGATATTTCTCTTTTATTGAAGGCAGGTTATGTATTCTGGATTACTTTACAACACATATTTAATGTTTTATGAGTTTAGGTTGAGTTTTATAGTTAGTTTCTTTTATTCTGTTGTCTCCAGCTTATGTTGGGTTTCACTTTGGTCTTTTTACTTATGTTATTCTCTGTTTCTGCTTCAGGTCAGTTTGCACCTTCCACCGTCTCGTTGCAAATAATTGTCTCGTGTAGTGCTGCTGCTCTTTCTTTGTAGTGTAATCTCAGTTTATTGTAGCTATTGACATATTTAGATGCAATATGCATAGCAAGTTACATACAAAACTTGAGAATCAAAATTGTTTCTGCTTCCTGAAGATTTTGGTAATTGTCTGTTGGAGCTACAGTAAATACCTTAAATTCCGGACTGCAGAGCGCACCTGATTAAAAACCGCATGCTCTAATTTTAGAAAGGAAACCGATGTTGTACTTGTGCAGGCCGCACCGGATGTTAAGCTGAGGGTGTCCCACCTTGTAATATGAGATATTTACACAGAAAGATATTACACATGAGGATTTTTTAACTTTTAATTTAATCCGTATGGTAATATAAACAAATGCATATTGCAAATGCTTTTTTTCGAACAGTGCTTGTAACACGGCTACCTTTAAATATACGTACGTTATCAGTAACACACAAATTTCGTTGCTTATGCTTTTTTACTGAACTGTGCACGAACAACATTCCAATATCTCCTAACTGATATCCACTGCAGCCTACCAGGTCAAAAGTCATTGATCGCTTTATTCATCTTCATCCTGCGAACTGAAACCGTCAAAGTCCTGTTCTTCAGTGTCCGAATTGAACAGCCTCAGGATCTCGTCTCTCACTTCAGCCTCTTCGTTGGCGCTCTCACCTGAGCGCACCTGGTCCCCTTCATCACGCAGCAGTCCAGCCTTTCAAAACCCGTTGGTGATTCTCCATGTTGATGAGGGTGAAGATAAATGTCTGATTTACAATACCAGTAATTGAATTGTGAAAGTGCTCTTGATTTATCGCACAAGTTCATTGGACCTCTTTGAACTACTCATCAATTTGATTGGTCTACTGTTACCAGGCAAAATGTTTTTGGTGGCATGAAAAAAAACATGCATTAGTCACACCGTTGTATAGGCCGCAGTGTTCAAAGTGTGTGAAAAAAGTAGCAGCTTATAATCCGAAATTTACGGTAATACAGGATGCAGAAATATTAGGATGCCTCGTCAAACCTAATAAAAGTCTTATTTACTGATGGATGCATATTCACATCCCCGTTACTGGTCTTTACTTGGACCAGATAAGGTCCAAATAAAGCTGTTGCTTTCTGGTGGCCTTAATGTCATTTTCCTGTTTTATCTTAAACACCTGGCTTGTTGTGTATACTCTGTCCTTCTGCCTGTGAACCAATCAAGACATGGCAATCCACCTAAACTGACAGGCTGGGCGAGGGGAGCATTTATCAGCGAAGCTGCCAAGAGTCCCAGGGTTACTCTGAAGGACCTGCAGAGATTCATAGCTCAAGTGGGAGATTCTGTCCACAGCTCAAATAACCGTGGTGTATTCCGCAAATTTCACCTTTTATGGAAGAGTGGCAAGAAGAAAGCTATTGTTGAAAGTAATCCGAAAGAAGTCCTGCAGTTCACTAGAAGTCATTTAGCAGACAAGCATGTGAAAGATGAAGATGATCTAACAGACACTGGTCGTAAACCACACTGGAAATCACCGTGAACATACTATCCCCACCATGAAGTGTGGTAGTGGCAGCATCATGTTGTGGGGAATCTGGTCAGAGTTGATGGGAAGATGGGATGGAGCTAAATCCAGGCCAATCCTGGAAGAACACTTGTTAGAGGCTCCAGAAGGCTAGAGACTGTGGTGGAGGTTCACCTTCCATCAGGACAACCACTCTGAACATACAGATAGAGCTACAATGAATGGTCTAGTTGCTGAATACAAATCCACACCACACTTTTCAGATTTACCTTTGTCAAAAAAGATAAAACCCTCCATTTTTTGTTGATCTGTCTCGTAAAATCCCAATAAAATCGGTAAAGTTTGTGGCTGTAAAGTGACAGAATGTGGAAATCTGTGTACTTTTAGAAGGTACTGTGCATTTTGTCTGAGGTCTTTACTCTTATGTTCATGCATGTACGAAAAAACTTTATGATCGCAGCAAGAAAATCAAGGATGTGAAGTATAAACCAGTCTGATTGCAACCACAGTTTAAAGTTTCAGTTCTGTACATCAGCCAATGAATAAAGTCTTTTGTAACCCTTGAGCCTAAATCCAAAACATCCTGTTTCCTCCTCCATCCTCATCCCAACACTTCCTGCTTTTCTTTCATTCCTGTTTCTGTCCTTCCAACTCCGACTCGTCGTGCAGAGATGTCATTTACTCAGTCGCGGATTTCAGGTTTGTTGTTTCTTGTTGGAACCTGTGTTTGAGTCGTATTACGTTCACATGTGGTGCCAGGAGCAGTGAACCTTCTCTCCAGAGATAAGCGGGTTGGACCATCCGGCTCAGAGTGAGGGGTGAGACAGAGGAGGACGGTGGTTCGTCCCGGCTTTTGTTTTAGGCTCGGTTTTTGGCAGCGCTCACAACTATGGTGGCACTGCCAAGTCCCTGTTTCTGTGTATGTGTGTGTGTGTGTGTGTGTGTGTGGAGTGGCTTTAATTCGCTACCAACCCCCTCTTTTCCACACACACAGTGTAAATTGTCTGGAACACCCCTAATGCCATCTGGTCTTGTGACGGGCCAGACAAAGTACGAGTGTGTGTAAGTGTGTGTGTTTTACATGCATGAGTAAAAACATAAGAATGCTACAGACACTGGAAGCCACACATTTGATGCACCTTATTCTTGTTTTCATGCTTAAACACCAACACGAGTTAACCTTTAACTGTAAATTTTGTTCAGTGTTTGTCTTAAACTGAATGTTTTTACCTGATGTTTAATGAGCTCAGATCCTTCCTTCAACTAGTTGTATCGGTATATTTTCCTTTGTTCCAGGTGTTTCACAAACCACTTTTATAACACCTTGTGTCTCTGTCATTTCCTGCTTTGATGAGTAATTTTAGAAACCTGATGCACTGCTGTAGAAAGTGTCTTCTTGTTAAATCATGAATTAACTGAGATTAATCGCAATTTAGATTCAGCTTCAATAGCCACACCAAAGCCTAATTACTGCTAGACTTGTAGAACCAAGAAATCCGTTTAATAGAACCCCTCTGACAACATGAAGTTGGCTAAAAGATCTCATAAATCAACACTTTATGACCTGATTTATAAAATTTCAAGAGCAGATGAGCAACAAAGTCACTGACATACATCAGCCTGGGAAGGGTAACAGGTCCATTTCTAAGGCCTTGGGTCTCCAGAGAACCATCATCCACACATGGAGAAAATATGGAACAGTTGAAAACCTTCCCAGGAGAGTCTGGCCTACCAACATCTCATCCAGGAGGTCAGAGAAGAACCCAGAACAACATCTCAAGCTCTACAGGCCTCACTGCCTCTGTTAAGGTCAGAAGTCATGATTCAACAATAAGAATGAAAGACTGGGCATAAATGACCTCCATGGGAGAGTTCCAAGGCCAGAACCTCTGTTGACCCAAAAGAACACAAAGGCCCGTCTCACATTTACCAAAAAACATCTTGATGATCCCAAAGAATGTTGGGAAAATATTCTGTGGACTGATGAAGCAGAAGTGGACTTCTATGGAAAGTGTGCATTCAGTTGCATCTGGTGTCAAACTAACAGCTCTTCAGAAACATCATACCTACAGTGAAACATGGTGGCGGCAGTGTGACACTCCAGGACCTTGGCAACTTGCTGTACCTGTTGGAACCATGAATTCTGCTCTCTAGCAGAGAACCCTAAAGAGATTGTCCAACTATCACCTCAGGCTCATTATGGTTCCCCAGCAGGACAATGATCTGAAGCACACCAGCAAGTCCACCTCTGAACAACTTTAAAAACAACAAAGTTAAGATTTTTTTAGTCCAAGTCTTGACCAGTTCATATACCTTTGCATGATCTTCAACAGACTTATCATGGTGGAAAACCCTGTGATGTGCCTGAATTAAAACAATTCAGCAAAGCAGAGTGGGTCCACTGTCCTCCACAGTGATGTTAAAGACTCAGTCGTCACAAACACGTGATGGCAGCTGCTGCTGCCAAGGGAGGAATAGCCAGTTAGTACGTTTAGGGGGTAAATACTTTTCCACACAGTACCAGGTTGGTTTGGAGACATTTGTTCCCTTAATAGATTAAATCTGCTTTTTGTTTTTAACCAGTTTATCTTTGTCTGATATTAACAGGTGTTTTATGATCTGAAACATTTAGGTGTGACAGTAATTTACTGTTAATTAATTATCTGGATCTTCTGCTTCAGTAAAAGGCTGATTGTCTGTTTGGCCATCAGACACAGAAGCTCTTAAAGACAGTGCTTCCTTTTCCAGCCATTGTACACCACTGACTGACAGCTTACAGAAACAAAACTGGGAGAGCGGGCTTATGTAGGTGATTTAGCAGATTAAAGAGACCCTTCACTCAGTTTTAAAGGAAAAATTCAGAGCTGAAATATAGTGGGAGTGAATTGCAGTTGAGATGTGTGCTCTTTGCTCTCTGGGCCGATTTGATGGAAAACTGTGCGACTTACAGCAGCCACTGGGTCACACTGGGTGAAAGCAGAGAAAAGTTCCTCTTTTCAAGTATAAACATGTGGAGATGAAACAATGTGTGGGAATGTAGTTTAAATCAAAAAGTCTGGATATTTCCCAGGCCCACTCTGCAGTCTGTGATGTCATCACCTCGTCTAAGCTCAACCCAGAGCCGGCCCGAGGCACAAGCGAATTAAGCCGCTGCTTAGGGCCCCCAGACCACCAGGGGCCTCCCATAAATATTTGAATTGTAACACAATTCTCAGTACCGATGCTTTCTGGCTGATGTTTTGGTCACTTTTGAATGTTGGTGGTTCTTTCACACTCGTGGTAGCATAAGACGGACTCTACAACCCACACAAGTGGCTCAGGTAGTGCAGCTCATCCAGGATGGCACATCAATGTGAGCTGTGGCAAGAAGGTTTGTTGTGTCTGTCAGCGTAGTGTCCAGAACCTGGAGGCGCTACCAGGAGACAGGCCAGTACACCAGGAGACGTGGAGGAGGCCGTAGGAGGGCAACAACCCAGCAGCAGGACCACTACCTCCACCTTTGTGCAAGGAGGAACAGGAGGAGCACTGCCAGAGCCCGGCAAAATGACCTCCAGCTGGCCACAAATGTGCATGTGTCTGCACAAACGGTTAGAAACCGACTCCATGAGGATGGTATGAGGGCCCAACTTCCACAAATGGGGGTTGTGCTCTCAGCCCAACACCGTGCAGGACGCTTGGTATTTGCCAGAGAACACCAGGATTGGCAAATTCACCACTGGTGCCCTGTGGTCTTCACAGATGAAAGCAGGTTCACACTGAGCACATGTGACAGACGTGACAGAGTCTGGAGACACCGTGGAGAGAGATCTGCTGCCTGCAACATCCTTCAGCATGACCGGTTTGGCAGAGGGTCAGTAATGGTGTGGAGTAGCATTTCTTTGGAGGGCTGCATGGCCCTCCATGTGCTCACCAGAGGTAGCCTGACTGCCATTAGGTACCGAGATGAGATCCTCAGACCCCTTGTGAGACCATATGTTGGTGCGGTTGGCCCTGGGTTCCTCCTAATGCAGGACAATGCTAGACCTCATGTGGCTGGAGTGTGTCAGCAGTTCCTGCAAGATGAAGACATTAAAGCTATGGACTGGCCCGCCCGTTCCCCAGACCTGAATCTGATTGAGCCCATCTGGGACATCATGTCTCCATCCATCCACCAACGTCACGTTACACCACAGACTGTCCAGGAGTTGGCGGATGCTTTAGTCCAGGTCTTGGAGGAGATCCCTCAGGAGACCATCCGCCGTCTCATCAGGAGCATCTCCAGGCGTTGTAGGGAGGTCATACAGACACGTGGAGGTCACACACAATACTGAGCCTCATTTTGACTTGTTTTAAGGACATTACATCAAAGTTGGATCAGCCTGTAGTGTGTTTTTCCACTTTAATTTTGTGTGTGACTCCAAATCCAGGCCTCCATTGGTTAATAAATTTGATTTCCATTGATGATTTTTGTCTGATTTTGTTGTCAGCACATTCAACTTTGTACCAAACAAAGTATTCAATGAGAATATTTCATTCATTCAGATCTAGGATGTGTTATTTAAGTGTTCCCTTTATTTTTTTGAGCCGTGTATATTTAGAAGAGCAGATGGATCTTGATCTGAAAGCTGGCTGTCCAGCAGGTTTGACACGCCTGCTTCCCATTGATGGTTGATCATCAACCTGCTGTTGAGGCGATGCTCTCCTAGGTTCTGATAAGAGGCGTCCTGCTGTATCCACTGATTGTATTTTTTTCTTCTAACTCCTAATTTAGAAAGAGGGGTTGTCTTGCAGTCGTATAGTTGTAGGTGTGGATCCATCTTCCTGTCCTGCCACGCATCAATGTGCTCTTGGGCAAGGCACGTAAGCTCTAGTTACCTACCAGTTTGAGTAATGCTGCATGAATCTGTGCATGTTAGTAGGTGTGAATGGGTGACTGTGGCCCAGGTGTAGAGTGCTTCGAGTGGTCAGCAGGACTAGAAAAACACCACATAAATTCAATCCTTTCAACAGATGTAGGATTTAGTTTCAGAATCTGAGGATTAACGCTGGGCTGCATGGTGGTAAAACTCTCGCCTAGCAGAAAGAAGGTCCTGTCTTTGAATCCCAGACTGGTGGCTTCACCATATTCCTCCTGCAGTCCAGAAACACGGCTATTAGGTTAACTGATCCCTCTATATTGCCTTCAGGAGTGAGCTTATGCATGCATGGCTGTTAGTCCTGCATGTCTTGGTTACTCTGAGATGGACTCGCGTTGTGTCTAGGGTCTACCTCAGCTCTAATCCAGTGACTGCTGGAGCACCAGCCTCCCATAAGAGGGTAAAGATAGTTGTAGGATGAATGGATGAACCCTGATTTCACTGAATCAACACTAGAGTTTCTTGGCGATACTTCTAAAACAAACTCATTTCAGTCTGAAGGAGACTTCTCTGTCAAGGCTACAATCAGACTGAATGACGTCTGGTTGCTTTTGTAAAGTTATCCAAGCAGCAGAATGTTGATTTAAATGTTGAGCTCATTTGTTTTGAGTTTGTTGTGATTTGTCTTGTGTGACAGGTTTGTGTTTGCTATAACTTGAGGCAAAACCCTTTCTCTGCACAGTGGTTTTAGCCTTTGGTTAAGAGGATGTTAAAGAGGACATTAGATAGCTGTTTAGAGTTTCCACTTCTCTCTTATTTTCTGGCTGGCTGCCTGTTGGATTGCCGTCCTTTGACAGCTTGAAGCCATTTGAGGAACCAATTATCCAATAATGCAGCTTTATGAAGTTCCATCCCTGCTGCTGTTCTTGGAAGGACGAGGTTTCTATCAATAAGATTTACGACACCCGAGCTTTATGGGGAACAACCATCATTTGGAAGTGGGTGACATCCACGTCGGCAGGAAAACATTTGCCATAATGTCCTTCATTATCGTGGTTAACATCTAAAGCAGCAATAAATTAATGAAGAACCTAGAAAATAATAAACATGCAAAATGTCTTGTATCTGTCTAACGACATGGCTGAACGTTTGCTAGAGGCTGTAATGACTTTTAAGATTTTATTTTAACATGTTTCTAACAAGTTTCAAAGATTTTCAGACTTCTGGACCAAATCCGGACTCATGGAGACCCACTTCCTGTCGTTTTAGTGCTTGGAGCGGTTCTCTGTCTGCTGGCTCTGTTTTGCCACCTGCATTTTGAGATCTGACTACAACTTCTCAATGTGGTTCAGATCTGGGGAGTTTCTGGACCACACGTCCAAAATGTCATTGTTGTGATCTTTGAGCCACTTTGTTTTCATCACCCAAGTATTCCTGGATTGTTGGAAGATATTTGTCTTGGAGGACGTGTTAATCCCTCTCTTTATTCATGATCTGGATCTGGATTCCAAATGTTTTCAGAGCAAAGCTAGCATAAAGAACCAGTGGTCGCTGCACCATTAGTTTGTTTAGAGCACATTGTGTCAGGTTTAGATCCATCTGCTGGACTTTTACCTGCTGCATTTACACACTACTTCTTAAATATGCATGGCTCATGGTGTGCATGAAGGTCTCATTCGACAGCATGTCAGTGAGAATGTAACCTGAGACCTGCACATAACACACACAGAGGCATTCCCACAATATCTCTCTCTCTCTCTCTCTCTCAGATGTAAGCCTTTTGTCTGCGCTCGACCTCCCCACCCCCCTCTCAGCCGCTGCAGGTGTTCATCGTGAAGCAATAAAACAAGTAGTGACTGTTCTCCGTCCCGTCCCACGCTCACAGGGCTGCAGACCCTTCTCCACGTTTACTGCTCTCACTAGTGTGGAGCTCTGCATATAGTGGCGAGAACATTACTCCAGCTATCAGTCAACAGTGTTGAAGGTATTTAATGTAGAGCTGTCCATAAAAAGGGCAAATTGAGATGTAAACATTGTTTAAAGACACGTACCTGAAGGTAGCTTGGACTTTATGGCAAACTGAGGATCTGCCGCTCTGCTGTTTAGAATTATATAAGACTGTAATAAATATCTTTTTATCTGAGCTTCTAAGGTTTTCATCGGCTTCTTTGAACTGAGCCTCTGACGAGAGATCTGGAAGTGATTTTGACCGCCTAATCACTGTTGCTTATGAGGTTTTATGGTTATGTAAGCTAAGTTAAGGTTTTATAACAACAGTGCTGGTGTTAAACTTGTCTGTTCTTAACTAGTTCACTAGTTCACTTTAAAAAATGTTTGGTTTTCTTTAGCCAGAGAGACAGATTTCTGTTACCCCGTTGTTGTCACTAAAAACGTGTCTTCTTGCATATTTTGATGATGTCCTTGCAGAGTTTCTGTAGAGGATCTCCTTGCATGATTTGTCTTAAAGCTCTTCTAACCACAGTGCTGGTGAGCACTCTACAGGAATCAGATTGGCCTTTTCAACGTCTTTTATTAACAGCATCACAGACAGACACGGTTTGGTACGATTTCAGTTCGCTTCAATCAGGAGAAACAAATAAAAAGTGGCCACAATAAAAGTGACTGGAGACTCCGTTTGATTTTTAGTTTATTAATAAAGGATAAGCGGGTAAAGATGGATGGATGGATGGATGGATGGATGGGTGGATGGATGGATGGATGGATGGATGAATAGGTGGGTGGTTAGATGGATGGATGGATGGGTGGATGGATGGATGGATGGGTGGATGGATAGGTGGGTGGATGGATGGATGGATGGATGGATGGATGGATGGATGGATGAATAGGTGGGTGGTTAGATGGATGGATGGATGGGTGGATGGATGGATGGATGGGTGGATGGATAGGTGGGTGGATGGATGGATGGATGGATGGATGGATGGATGGATGGATGAATAGGTGGGTGGTTAGATGGATGGTTGAAACAAAAATAAAACCACTTAAATGATCATTGTTGTTTTTTATAAGACTGTTCAAACATGTAAGAATAAACGAGGTTTAAGTCACTTTGGAGTCTGTATGCTGTATTCATTCGGTATTCATGGACAGAACTGACAGGGTTGTACCAGATACTAAGTATGAATACCTGGACGTTACGTCCGAAGTGACAAATAGGATTCATAAACACCAGCTTGCAAAGTTAAAGACTTGACACTGTTTATAAATGGAGACACGAGCAGCATTTCTAAGTCCAGATAAAAGCTGGAGTTGTAAAAGCAGGTTTGTGCAGAGTTTTTTCTACATTCACTATCTGATATATGAAATAGAACCAACCAGTAGGTACAGCAGACAGTGATGTCACATTATTACCACACTAATCTGACTTTATTCATCTTAAAGCTCTGTGGTTTTATTATTTTGTTTTAAATTAAGTCAACTAAAAGCCACTAAGGAGTTTTGAGCATGATTTTTACAACATTTTGTTACATCAACATGTGATCAAAGCGCTCTTTCCTCTAGAGGAGCTAATAGTTTTTCTGTTAGAAATAATTGGTGCTAAGGGAGCAGGAACATATTGTATTAGTGAAACAAGATAAACTAAAAAAAACCCAGTAATCTCTTGTGCCACCTCTGAAAACCTAGTAGATCCTAAACAGGAATTATTTATTAAAATGAACTTGCAATCAATTTTTACAGATAGTGTAGCCAACTGAGACAAATAATATCCCAGACATGAAGGAAACGACTATGTTGTGAAATACAAAAACTAATTTAAATGTGAAACATCCATTTTTTGGGTTGTTGTTGCTGGTCCAGAAGTTGGAATGTGTCCCGAGGCCCCTGGCTACAATTGTGCAGTTATACAGTAAATGTTTTCTTTTTTTCTAAAGAAAACTTAAAAAATGTGGGTCCACACAGGTTCTTTGGGTAAAAAAAAAACAGAAAACGTGTAATACCCCTGCTTGACCATTAGGTGGCAAAAGAACAATCAAAATTTAAAGACCAAAACATTCTGAGCATGGCTAAAGCACTGCAAGGCGAATGATTCTCCAAAACAATCGTAACTCATCATTTCATATAAGCCTTTTTCGTTTATGCATCAACAAAGAACCAATAAAACTGTCTCTAGTTTTTTTGGGCGTGCATGAAGTAGGCTGGTTCGTCAAGGTTGCTAATAATGAACATATATCTAGGCATTAAAGATGCAACAAAAATGCAATTCTAAAAAGCAGTTTTGTTTTTGTTGTGAAATACTTTTTTTAATGACTTTGAAATCTGTTGGGTGTTTTTGTTCCCTTGAAGTTAGATTCAAATGATTTTATAACCTGGTAAAAACCAAATCGTTTTTATGAGGTCCTGATACTGAATGAGGGTATCCTCTTTTTTCCCCAGAACTGTATGTTTGTTGTAACTGCAGCTGTTTTGACACATAATGAGTTTACCCTTAAGATGTAAATAAAAACGTGTTATCTGAAATGTTGCAGTAGGAACATTTCAACAATGAATCCTGCAGGCGGATTGGTCTGCTTTGACTCTGCTACTCTGTGCGCTAATGTCTAATTAACGCACCACATTAGTTTAGGTGGAAAACGAAGTTATTCTTGGCTCTAGAATTGTCATGGACATTTTTCAAATCAGTCTACAGGTCAAAGATCATATACCTGCAGGCTCTCCCATGGTACACGGCCGTGCTCAGCACAGTGTGCGTCTGTGAACCCACATGAATGCAGTTTTTGTTCGCCGTGGTTATTTTCTGCGCACCCTTGTGATGTGGTGTGTGGAGCAGACGGCCTTTCTCTTAATAATAATGATGTGAAATGTGAAACAGCAGGCCCTGGTCTCTGTTGGCGTAATGACTCTGGTAATAGAGTCCGACAGCCCCTCACACAAACACACACTCACATGTGCACTCTGTGGTTTCGCTCAAACTCACACCTTTAGACGTTAAAAGATCTGATCAAACGTTGTGTTTTTGCACCAGCTAAAAGTTTAACAGTTATTTGCAAATCATTTCCTAAAATTTTTACGTTTTTCCCTTTTTATACTGGAGGTACTGGAGAGCCCTCTATTGCCTCGATGAAGCATTTCAATGTGATAAATTCATGTTTGCTAAAATATTTTATGCATTCTGGACATTTATAAAATGATTCAGACATTCCCCAACAATGCCTGGTTATGTTTTAGTTGGCTCTAAAGCGCCACCTGTTGGAGAGGTTCATTGTGGTGCATAGTTGGTCAGCTGTTGGAAGATGGTGTACGTTTGACTTTCATATACTTTGGTACACAGACGAGTTCATCGCTGACTCAACCACTGCAAGGTGCCCAGGTTCTGTGCCTCCACCACCGTGCTTTACAGCAGGTATCATGTGTTTGTGTTTAGTATTCTCCAAACATGGGGCTGTGGCTTAGGGTCAAACAACTTGACTTTGGTCTTTGATCTCTGCAAAAGACGATGGACCTTTAGATAGACAATGCTTTCTTCGTCAGCCCCCCCCCCCCCCCCCCACAGCTATTGTTATAACTTTTAACCTTTGAATCTGCTGGGAATTCCACTCCTGGGAACCCTGCAGGTTGATGGGCAAGGCCATTGCTGATTTCTTTCCGTCTTAGCACTGTGGTAACACACACTGTATGTTCCAGAGCAGCAAACTGTTGATCTGATCATTATCTCAATAATATTAATGTCATTTAAGAGCATTTGATCAGCAGCACCTGGTTAAAAACCAGCCAGCTTGACTCTGATTAGCTGTTTGCTTGACTTCGATTAGCTGTTTGCAGAGCTCTGATTAGCTGTTTGCTAAGCACTTAGCTTGACTCTTCCTGCTACTTTCCATGTTAAATCTTTTGGAAAAAAGCTAGGGTGTACTTATTTTTTTCACACACAGCTTTTTGTTTTTTATCCTCATTATAAATAATTACAATACTGTGGAAACTTCTGATTTATATTATTATATATCTTGGTACAGGTCATATTTATGATGCTTTGGAGCTGACTTTAGATAACTTAGACCATAAAAGTGTTGTAATAAAAACAAGCAGCCCGTTTGTAACCTAAATCATTTTTTTTTTTTAGATTATTGGTGTTGTGGCTTCGACTGGTTCAACATGCAAACAAACAGATGCACACATCGATGTGCTTTAATGTGTTCACAGCGAGCTGCAGAGCTCTCCATACTGCGTGTCCAGACGTGTATTATGTGGTTTTCAAAGGGGAAGCCTTCACTTTAGTGTGTGTGTGTGTGTGTGTGTTTCAGCCTGTGTTACTGGGTGTGGGTGCTTTCTTGAAATCAATGCAGTTGTGGAGTGCTGCACACACAGAGAAGCACACAAACTCCAGCGAGGCCTGTTCTCAGTCAAGTGTCACACTTTGACCTCCTCACATTTGGTTGCTGAAACCCTTGGTTGTGTGTGTGTGTATACCTGAAATGTGTGTCTGTGTATGGTTTAACCCACCATTCCCTGTCTGTGTGACAGACTCTGCCAATACACTTGTACATATTGTAAACAAAGCTTGTGCCTCTGCAGAGCATTGCATGCTTGCTGCTCCACGGTGACATTTTGTTTAAAAACACCTACCAATGTATCATCAAGCAGTTTCCTTTATGAACCAAGCATCCCTCATACTCCAAAGAGTGTTTATCACCTTTTGTAACATTTTTAACGTCTAAAATTTGCATCACATAACCATGAACTGTAATTTAGACAATGGTTTTGTGGATATATCTATTCTTTCTATTTGGGATTGTTACAAATGCTTATGAGTAGTTAACATCTTACCTACAGTGCTCAGTCAGTGATAATGCATATGTAAGCTTAGCATCCCTCTCGTAGTGACTAATGAAACAAGCAACTTAACTAAACAGGAACTTTACATTTAGAAATTAAGCAAAAGCGGTTACATACAAGTTAGCATTACACTACAAGTTAGCATTAGCACTACAGCACAGCTAGCTGCTACAGGAAGTTAGAAGATTGTTGACTATCAGCAATATCTCTGATAAGTTGCTTTGACAATGTGTCATCTATTTCTGCTGTTCACAATCTCTGCAAGTCTCTAAACATATTTTAAATGGCATAAAGTCAATGCATAGGCAAGTGGAAATATAATGCAGTAGGTATCAGCTGATTTTATTTATTGTCATAGATCATTTATATGAGTTTGTCTGGATTTTCTTAGTTCCTGGAGAACATTTTCTCGAGGAGGCATGGCGTGACCTTATTTTGGTTCACGGTGTGGAATTTTCAAAACAAATTTTCACAATTGAAGCAAATGTTTCCATAAAGTTTTCTGTTTGAATTTATGCTTTGTTTCACACTGTGGTTGTGATGGATTTTACTTTTATAAGTGACCAACAGTCTATATAGTGCATGGTGAGGATGTCAAAAGTGTTGTCTAGTTAATCCTAATTATTTGAGGTTTGAGTGAGACAGAGTCAAGTATACATAAAAATACTGTTTGTTAGACAGTGGGAGGAGCTACTAGTGAACTCTGCTGAGTGGTGTCAAGATTCTGTTATAAGCACTATGTGTCGTGACCCGTGGGCCTTTGTGTTTCATAGTCAGTTTGATTTTCTTAAAATATTTTCAGATTGTCTTACTCATAGCCTCTCAAACATGGTTCCCTCTTTTTGTTTCGTTTTGTTGGTCCTTAATTATATTCTATTCTTTGTTTATTTTTTCTGAGTCTTATTTTGGTGTCAGTCTTTAGTCTTTGATTCAGTACTTCCTTTAATTTCTTGCTTAGACCCCTGTGTATTATTGTTTGTCTTCATTTGTCATTTTCTCTCACCTCTTTTCATGAGCTCTCTCAGCTGTATTGTTGATTGGAGACACCTGGTTCTCATGTCCCTGATCACCTTCCCAGCAGTTATAAGCTAGTCAGTTTCCTTATTTCCTCGTCAGATCCTTCCATTACCAGTTATGTCTGTTTGACTGTCCCCCGTTCTCCTGCCATTTCCACCTCAGTTTGTAGTTGCTGAAAATGTGCTTATAACTTTAGTTTGTTAAATCTACAATAACTTATAACAATGTTTCTGCTATAAGAGTTTTACCAGGAAAACAAGGTAGTTTTCTGGGTGTCAATATAACAACTCTGTGCTTCCACTGTATTTACCAGGCTAAAACAAATTACCAGGGTAGAAATTTAAAAGGAGAAGGAGTTGTCTGTGGACGTAATGGCCCTGTTCAAGTGGAAATGCTCAGAAAAACACTGGCCAGGGTACATGAAGGCAGCATTTTTTTCTTGCTGTTTCAGTTGTAAGTAACTCCACTAAAACCTTTACCTTCAGAAAGATGTTTTTAAAAAGGGGACCTGAGGGGTGCCTCTACTTTACAACACAGAGATCTCAAGTTGTTCTCTACCTGCCTCACATTGACAATTTAAACCTGTTAAATCTAGAAACGAATCAATGGGAAGGAACGAGAAACAAATGAGGAAGAAAAAGGGAGGGATATAGAAAGGATGAAGGCTGGGACAGAGGAAGAGGAAAAGCAGAGACATTAGGAAGCTCTCAGGTAGGAATTTAACATGAAAACTGCCTCCTCATTAAAGCCCACAAATTAAAGTGGTATCATCTTAAAATATTTAAAGGTTAGATGATCATAGATGTTCATAATGGATCTCCACAGCCATTAAGCAGTAATTGCTCTCTAACGTAGAAAAACGTGCGGTAGAACTCAGAGGACGGTTTTTATTGACTGATTTTTTTCACCCGCAGCTTCAGATTTAAACCAGAGCCTTTATTCTGAGTTGAGTTTTAAAAAGGCAAGAGAACAGAGGATGATCAACTGTTTAGAGGGTGAGAGACCTTGACGAGGAATAAGGGGATGTTGAGGTGAGTGGGTGGTTTGGAAGGACAAATGAAGAGTGTGAGAAAGAGATTTTTAACACCAGGCGGATGTAATCTTTCACAGGTTACTTTTAAATGTGCTGCTTTGAAGTAAAGCCTTGCCCACCAACAAAAATAACTTATGTTTTGTCTTTTTTCCCATTATGTGGCCTATTTTAAATGAAAGCTGCAAGGTGTCTCTTTGGGAAAATAACAACCACCCGCTGAGCAGGTTGTTAAATAAATATGATACATTTACCACATTCAAGGAGAGAACTATATATTCAGTGTTTTTTTAGGTCAGGTGATATCCATCTGCAAACTAGCTGCTAAAAAGGCCACATTCAATGAGTTACAAAGCTAAAAGCGGCAGTAGGTCCAAGTCCAAGTTATATCCTGGACTTGGATACATTTCAGGTGGTTTGTTTCTCACTGGTTTCACCAGATGAAATCTTAAATAAGGCATCAGGCATTTTCTTTGTTCATTTTATGGCACAAAGAGGCGCTTGGAGGTTTATGCCAAGAAGGGGAACAAACCCTGGCTGTACCCTAAGCTCTTCCTGACGATGACGGATCTCAACACCTTATCTCTAAAGAAGATCCCAGTCAGGCTACAGAAGAAGCTTATTTAGCCTCTTTAATCCAGGATCCTAATATTTCAGTCATGATCCAAATTAACATCACCTAAGATGAGGAGTTGGCACCTGTATATTCAGAGCTTCATCGGTGCCACAAATTCTAGCAGCCTCCTCACAAAAGGCCTTGGAGCACCCGTTCTTCTCTGGACCAACCAAAAAGTTTGGTTTTATGACATATGGGTCCCAGACATGTTTTTTTTTTTGTAAACTGGCTTGAGACAACATGTTTTATGAATTGGCGCCATGTAAATAACACTGAACTAGATCTTCAGACCAGGACTTGGTCAACCATAGCCTAGAGGTCATGGAACCTCAGAGTCTCATTTTTGCTTTTTACAGATGATGTGGACCTGTTTGCCTCTTAAAGCCACGGTCTTCTGCATGTGCTGGAGTGGTTTGGTTTGCAGCAGAAGGTGCTGCTGGGATGAGACTAAGCTCGACTGAGTCTTTATGAGAATTACTTTCTGGTTCTGGACCAGTTAGTGAGGGTTACTCTGTGGTTCAGTTTCTGCCTGAAGGGGAGGAATTAAAGCATCTTGGTTTAAGTTGTTCTGGTCTTTTGACTTTCTGGTGCATTTATATTACAGCTTTCGTCTATGATCATGAGATATTGATCATGAACAAAAGAACAGGATTCTGCTTGTAAACAGCTGAAATCAGCTTCTTCTGTAGGGTGGATAAACTTTGCATTGAAGATCAGTTAGATCAGTCAGAGCTGCTGCTCCTCCTCATTGAGAGGAGTCCAGGGTTCAGGCACCTGATCAGACACCAAGATACCTTAGATTTTGTGCACATCCCACGAGAGGAGACCGCAGGGTGAACCTAGAGATCGCCTGATGGACATTTCTTTCTGTCTGGCTTGGGAACTTCTTGGGATCCACCAGAATGAGCTGGAGAGTTTCACAGTGCAGAGGGATGTCTGAGGTTTCCTCCTGGACCAGATATATTTGAAACCCAACCCTGGAAAAGCTGCAAATCATGAAGCCATTTGTTATGTGTGGACCCAATACCTGGTTACATCTTGTGTTTAGGGTATTTTTTGGATCCCTGAATGATTCATAGGTCAGAAATAAGTTGCTGGAGGAAAATATAACAAGGTCTGGATCAGAACTTCTGGTATGAACCAAAAGTGGGTTAAAAATGTTGTTGGTTTTCTTCATTCTGTTTTGGAAACCGCAACAAGGAACATTTGAAATAAAAACTCCAGTTGCACATAAATGTCTCGTATCTTTAGGCTGAACAGAAGTCTTTCACAGGAGCGATTCACAACCAGAAATTGCTGTGAAAATGTTCTATATCAGTGTGTGAGAACTACATTTAATGGTTTCAACCTCTAGGAATATGTTGGGAGTAATCGCTGAGCAGTCTGTTCAGGAACAGTGTGTAACAGGAAGAGGCTCCTTGGGGTGTTGGGTTTTTGTTGAGCACACAGTGGCCTGTCGGAACCTGATTCCTGAAGTTTAGAGCTCTCAGCAGCTGCTTGGTGGAGCGGCGGTGTCCACAAACACACATTTAACATAACATGCATGCTTCTCTTATAGAAGAGCACAGAAACCTGACTTAGGAGTGGGAAGATCCTCTATTTAAATGTCCATGAATGTATCGTCCTTCTAGTGTAATCAAACACTGGTCTTCGCTTGTCAACAAGTGCTAAGAGAGCAAGAGAATGTGTCCACACTCGATCTGTGTGTGTGTGTGTGTGTTCCTGCGTTCCTGCAGCTTTGCACCCATGCAGACATGCTAACTTGTTAGCGGGTTCTCACTCCTTGTTTCCAGAGAGGAAGGTGGCATCCAGGTGGCAACTCACAATGCACCTCTCCCCAGATGCCGCTTACGGTCGCCATTGGTAACAACCTCGTCATGAGAAAGGAAAAACAACAGGGAATCTTCAGGCTACAAATAGCACTGACAACGTACTGTCTTTGTCACATTTTATTATTAAATATTGTTTTACTTACAACTTAAAATTCTGCCGACCTTATTATTTCTAACTGTAGTTTTAATCAACATAAGTTCCCTAAATTTTCTTCTCACTCCACATTTTCTAGTTGATGCATTATTGTGTCCAAATTTTTAATTTAAACCTCTTTTAGGAAAACACATATTGTCTTATATTTTAAGGACAGGTTTATAAAGTCAGAACTTGTCTATTTATATTTCTGTTTTGGCAAAAATTTTATTGAAAAAAATACGCAAAATATTTAAAGCAGCAAAACCTCATCCTATCCCCAGGAGAGACAACTAAAAAAGCAAGTCATACATAAACCTGGGGAGTAACTAATAAACAGGAATGAAATTATATTTTGCAGACCTAGTGACGTAAATAACTTAGTGTTTGATACAGTTAACCATTTACATTTAAGCAGCTCCTGGTGCCAAAGAGTCTGAGCTGAGAGTCGCCTCATGATCCTGTGCTGAGAGCAACCAGGTAATCTAACCCAAGCATGAGTTCAACGTGTAGAAACACAGTAGAAGGTGGCAGAGGGAACAAAACGAGGCACTTTCTGTTGAGTTGGACGATGAAAAGGTAAATAATGGAGGCTCTATCAAATGTATTAACTAACAGTGCATCATGTGAATATCTAAGAGAAAGGAATACAACTTATAATATGGATTTAAAAGATGTATTTATTTATGAACACAGAAAAACCTAATAATGAAAAATTAGCCCCGCCAAGCCAGTAGGTGGCGATAGCATCAACTATAACTGGGTTAAAGTGTAGAAAAAATGTATAATTTCCTAGCTGTAACGAACCTTTTCAGCACACAGGTAGCTTTCAATAGTGTAAATCTGTGATGCAGAGAAAACCTAGAATAAGAATGTCATTTATGGTGAGGTTTTCTAGCACAAGTTGAAAACACAAATCTGTTTGGCCAGTAGGAGGCAATAACATCAAAATTAAGCTGATTTATTAAACATATGACACCTGGAAAACCTGTTCAAAAACTGCAGTGCACAAAGTTGTTGTTGCTTTCTATTCAGAATACAAGCCTCCAAAATGTTATTAAAGTATCTCAGATAAATAAACACTGTAAATAAGACCTAACCTGATTGGAGCAGGCGTTAGAAGGCTTATTGTGTTTTTAAAACATAATTATTTCTCGGGGATTCAGAAACTGGCTCTGATTTCTCACCCAGTACAATGAGTTGTTGCTGGTAGAGTTATGAGCACTTTGGTACTCCATTCATCAAGACTTTTAATTGTTCAACTAAATGCAAAAAAAAAATGCAAACATGCTGAAGTCGATGGTCATGCTTGCTCCAGCTGTTATTCACAGCAATTTGCTTTGTGAATTAGATGCTGAGTTTCAGCGGTTGGAGGTTACCATTGATGTGCGGAAAGTTTAGCTTTTCTTAGTAGGTCTAAGTGGAGTCGAACCATTGTGGGCAAAAGTCTCTATTTTTAGAGAGTTAAAAAATTCATTTTTCTCAGTGAAACTGCAGTTTGCATGTAGAGGACAGCTGCAGAAGCAGCAGAAGTTTCTGTTAAATAGTCATGTCAGTGCAGACAAGGCCAGACAGAATCAGGCAGCTTTATAAATAAAAATAAGAATATGGTTCTGATGAGGCCCATTTGCCTTTTGAAAAGTATTAAAGTATTAAACATACTTGTCATTACTCTCACATGTCTGTATTAAATTAGTTTTATTGGTCTGATGTAATCTAGCCTTAAATACCATGTTTTCGTTGGCTAGAAGCAGAAAATCATCATAATTAACAGAAATAAAGGCTTGAAAACATCAGCCTGGGTGGAAGTAATCTATTTAATGTGTTTCACTCAGTGATGGAGTTACTGGAATAAATGAACTTTTCTCATTTATTAATTATGACTATGATGGCTCCAGTTGCTGCTCTTCTTCTGCATCGCTGGACCAATGTGTATGCTAATGATTAGCATGATTTTCTGCTAAATATTAGCACATTATTATTTGTAGCAACACTATTTATATTTAAGTTATTTTAAATTTATATTGTGCTCATTATAGGTGAAATGATATTGTTAAATATCATAATTATTTATTTTTAACTATTTGATTATTGGGCCGCACGGTGGCAGAGTTAGTACCACTGTTGCCTTGCAGCAACAAGGTCGTGGGTTCAATTCCAGCATGGAGTTTGCATGTTCTTCCCGTGCATGCGTGGGTTAAATGGTAAATGGACTGAACTTATATAGTGCTTTTCCAGTCATACAGACTGCTCAAAGCGCTTTACACTAGAGCCACATTCACCCAATCGCACTCACACATTCATACACCGATACACAGATCGGTAGGCAACTTGAGGTTCAGTGCCTTGCCCAGGGGCACATCAACATATGGCAGGAGGAAGCTGGAATCAAACCCACAACCTTCTGATTGCAAGACGACTACTCTTCCTACTGAGCCACAGTCGCCTCTCACCGGGTACTCCGGCTTCCTCCCACAGTCCAAAGACATGCCTGTTAGGTTAATTGGTCACTCTAAATTGACCTTAGGTGTATGAATGAGTGTGTGCTTGGTTTTTTGTGTGTTGCCCTGTGATGGACTGGTGATCTGTCCAGGGTGTACCCTGCCTCTCGCCCATAGACTGCTGGAGATAGGCACCAGCTTCCCCGCGACCCACTATGGAATAAGTGGTAGAAAATGATTGAATAACTATTTGATTATTGTTTTTGGCTTTTTATCGTAAGTAATTCTTTTTCTGAGGAACCGTTGCCATTTGCTTTATTTGTGCTGAATTTTTAAATTGCTTTCATTTTACAGAAACAAACATTAAATCTAAATGTTTAATTATTTGAAAAAACAAAAACAAATTTAAAACATTTGTTTGAATGAGTATTAAATATGAACATTCAGTTTAGCTTTGTGTTTAACATTTATTGCTCTAATTGATAGTTATAGCTGATATATTTGTGTAAATCCAATAAAGAAATGCCAGGTTCTCTCAGATCTCTCAGCTATTGACCAAAAAACATCCGACCCATTTAAAAAACCCAGTCAGGATGTTGAAGCTCTGCTTTTGGTCAGTTATCTCTCTGAAAAGCTTAGCTGTCGGTTCAGTTGAAGGGACGGGCTTTTCTGGACAGAATATTATGATTCAACATCACTGGAGGCGTGATTAGATCTTCTTGTTTGATCAGGGGGTTCTCCATCCTGGTCCTTTGGGTCCTGGGGTTCACCTCTTGCAGCTCGTACCTTGTTGTTATGTGAAGCAAAGAGGTGAAGACTGTTGAAATGAGCTGCTGTTAGACTTTCAGATGGGAGGTTTGATTTTGTTTCATCAGCACTGTGATTGTGACTGATTTCCCAATAAATGTTTCAGTGGTCAGCTATTATTGGCGCTTTGGACCAGCGCCGATAGAATTCACCTGAGCCCCATTTTCACTTCCCCAGCACCATTATAGCTCCTACATACGTGATGTGCAAGGCTTTTCCTGTACAGGTGCAAGTGGTTGAAGTGAGTTTGCAGCTTTTTATTTATATCCTGTCCCGACCGCAGAGACTCATGATGCACAAATTTAGCTGTGACCGTCCCAAAGGACTCAACTTTCTTTAATGCAGATTTCCTGGTCCTTCTTATGCTTCAGGCTGAGATGAAATATATATCATAGTTATATCACAGTAATATCCAACTGATTGCATTGATATAAATCTTCTCCAAGAACTGCAACAGGGTTATAAAATATATAACCTATAATCATTATTTTAAAATCACTCCAGTGTACAAAATAAAATAGGGCTGCAGCTATCAGATGTTTTATTACCTGAATACTTTGTTAAATAATCTATTTCAAGTAAAGAATTAAACGTGTGCTGCAGCAGTGATTCCCACAGTTCTGCTTCTGCTTCTCACTAGCAGAAACCAAACCAACGATTCTTCATGCGTTTTCACCAAAAAACGTACATAAGTTTGTGCTTAGGTAAGATGTGAGGATGTTTGTGGCAGCCGCTTAAAGGCTTTATTTTCTCCTGGCCTGCGGCAATAGAAACAAAAAGGTTGAACTATTGGATCAAAACATGATCCAGTAGTTTGGAGAACCGATGTCAGCACCTCTCAGTAGTAGATTTATGTCGGACTTGATCAGTTTTTCACATTACTGTGGATGAACTTTGGCCCACTCTCCTTTCCAGTGTTGCATTGTTGCTTCATTGACAAAAATCCAACTATGGCATTTAAATCAAGTTGAGATGAGCACTTTGACTAGGCCATTTCAACTCTTTAATTCTTTACTTTTTCAGCCATTTTGTTGTAGATTTGTTGCTGTGTTTGGTATCATTGTCCCCTTTATTATATATGTGTATATTGTACATTGTAAATTTGTATATTCTGCAATGCAAAAACAGAACAAAAGATCAAAGTGTACCGGAGTCAAATTCCTTGTTTGTATGAACGAACTTGGCAATAAAGCTGATTCTGATTCTGATTGGTGACCCAGTTTGGACCAAGCATCAGCTGTTGGACTCAAGAACACTTTAGTATACATTGGAGATCATGGTCTACTCAATGATGCCCAGGTCCTGCGACTGCAAAACAAGCCCAAATCACCAGACGTCCACCATGCATGATGCATTATGGCCAAACATTTGTACTTCACAAGCCATGTTGCTTAAGCCCACATCATTACACCGCCACCGCTGTGCTTCAAAGTTGGTGAGAGAGTTTTTTACTGATTAGCTGCTTCTTTTCTAAACATGGTAGTGTGTATTATAACCAGATGCCTCTGCTTTGATTTTCTCTGTCCAAAGTCATTGTTCTAAAGCTCTTAAGGTCCTTCAAATGTTTTGCAAACCTTAGTCGTTTTGGAGAGAGGAGTCTTTCTCCTGGAAAACCTTCCAGTCTTTTTTTCATTGTTCAGTCATTTACCATTTAGCATGCTAACTGAAGATAGTTTGGAAACTGCCCTAACTAACCATGCAAAAACTGCTCAAGAGAGGCTGGAATACCACAGCGCCAAGCCAAAGATCTCCTGTGTGCAAATTGTTTCTAACAGAGAGCTACAAATCTGGACTTTAAATGAACATAATCTTAATTTTTGGCCTATATAAAGTGCCATTGCCCCTCTTTTTGCATATTTATTTTTTCAGTTTAGTCACAAAGATGTTTGTCACATTTCCCAGCAGCTGAGTTCTCATTTTGGAGGAAAACTTGTCGTTTCCTATGAAGTATCAGCTGGAAGAGCGTGACTGGAGGACATGAGCAGAGGAAGAACTGATAGGACTCGAACCCCTCTGGCTTGGCGCTCAGCCATGTTTACACTTGACGACAGGACGCCATGAAAGAGCGAGGAGAGGCGGAAGATAAAAGGGTGGAAGACAGGAGGTAAAGAGGGAGGGAGAGATGAAGAGAGAGGGACACGGAGGAGCACAGTGAGCAGGCAGGAGAGTGAGGAGAAGAAAAGAAACGGAGGAATCAAGGAGAGAAAAGTTGTTTCTAGTAGTAGTAAAGTCAGATAAAGGTGTAATGTTGGATGTAAACTGCATCTGTGAACCTTTAAGCTAAATGCTCAAATTTCAAGACTTAGGATTACTAACCGAAGCGGACAAATACAATTTACAGCATTTTGATTGGTGCTTTAATCATATTTAGGCTGTTAAAATAAGTCAAATTCTTCTAAACCCGTTCCACAGGAGTCTATGATATAATCCACACTAACCTAAACTTAAATATATCAGCTTATTCAACAGTAATAATGCAGCTGCACGTGAGGTATGGTGACATTATTAATACCTTTAAGTAGGTTTGTCTTGAGAGACCAGCATCCATTTAAAGATGGCATGCATTCAAGAAAGATTTGCCTGAAATACTTAAAACATCAAGGCTGGACATGGATCTTTAAAAATATAATAAAATACAATGAATTAAAAGAGAAAAAAATATAAAATAATGCCCCAACTCAAGTAAGACCTATTTAAAAACAAGACTGCAGCAGGGAGAAAACTGTTCCTGTGATGTTTGGTCTTTATACCAGAGTCCAGAGTTCAGGAAGCATGAGGGGGAAATATAAATGTATTTGGCTGTTTGCATTACATACACACATTAGCTCAAAGTGGGAGGTAGTGTCTAAAGACTTCAGTCAGACAACATAAGTTTCCGTGCTGCTCAGTAATCTCCACAGAGAGCGTGAATGATGTAACATGGTTGACTGCAGCTTCGCCTTGCAAGGTGTGCGGTGATGCGTGTCTGAGTAGGTCTACGGTAAATCCCCCTGCCTGGAGGTGGATGTCTGTAAATACACTCATCACTTTAGCCCTGTTGAGAGGTTCTGAGTTCAACACCAGTGATTCTTTGGCCCTAAACGGCTGAAACCACACAAGCTGTGGCTTTTAATTGTTTCCTTAAAATCTCCCAGTTAGCCCAGAATTAGCCTTTAGTTTCACTTGAAAGTTTTAAATTTAGCTGAGAAGCTTACCTATCAGTATAAAGGTGTAAAACGGATATTTGGTGTGTAGCGCCCTCTGAGGAGCCTATGCAGCTAATCTGTCTCAGATTTTATTTTCAGACGGGCTTTTATACCATAAATTCACTTTTTAAAACTCTTCTCATAATGCTGTAGACGTGAGGCCTGTGTACCCATGTCGCAACAACAGAGACATTTATTGTTTTATTTGAGGCTGCTAGAACAAGAACATACTTCACAAGAACTGAACCCTAACCCTAACCCTTTGTCCCAAATATCTGTTAAGACCAAGCTGCAAGAACTTCCAATCAAGATCTGCAGCAACATTATGATGTAATTTTGCTCTTGTAGCCCTGGCGATAAACAAATTTCTCTGTTGTTGTGGAGTATGCATTGTCCTTTACAACAGACCATATTTTATCAGCATTTAGCTAAAACACACTTTGAAGGCGTTTAGCCTTAGTTAGCCTTGCTTGATTCATTGTGGTTTCTCCATATAAGCATCAGGGAGCGGAGAACTGTGATTGGGCTTCTGGTGTCTTCCGAATGAAAGTTGTGAATTAGTCTAAATAAAGCTCACTAACATTTTTTTCGTTTTTTAATCCAAAACTCTTTGGGTTGACTAAGCTAGGCTAGGCTAATTGATGTTAAATTGTAGCTAGCTTTGCCACCTTCATGGATTCAACAACAAAAATTATGATCACAAGATGAAATTTACAACCTTTTTAGCCTCATAGGATAATTGCCCCAGTCATATAAACTAATTAGCAATTATGCTAAAGAAATGTGAAAATTGTGAAGAAATATTCTAAATCTTTCTGTACAAGGTTTGCTTTGGAAGTGGCTAATCTTACTGTGTTACTTAGAAATGCAGGGCTGAGCTAACTGATATCTTGCCACATCCTAAACAATGAGTTTATAAGAAATCTTTATACATTAAAAAATAATAGAAATATTTGTCACAATAAAAGACCTTTAACTTTTAAACCCCAGCTAGCTTTACTAACTTCACATTTAGCTTTTTTAGAAGCAAAAGAACCCACATTAAATGTCAAGAGGGTGCACAGTGGCGCAGTTGGTAGCACTGGTGCCCTGCAGCAAGAAGGTCCTGGGTTCGATTCCCAGCCGGGGTTCTTTCTGCATGGAATTTGCATGTTCTCCCCGTGCATGTGTGGGTTCTCTCTGGGTACTCTGGCTTCCTCTCTCGTGTGGTTGTTTGTCCTCTGTGTGTCTGTGTTGCCCGGCGAGGGACTGGTGACCTGTCCAGCCTCGTGCCCATAGATGTCTGGAGATAATCACCAGCTTCTGTCATTTTCAGACTGTCAAAGACTGATGACTGACTAATTGTCAAGAGGAAGCTGTATTGACGTGTTTTCACTTATGAATCCAAAATGTTAATCATTCAGCCTCAGTGTTTTATATCTTTTTTAGTTTAAGGAAATGTCTGAACCTGTAGATGAGCTAGGCCAGGCTAGGCTACATCTTATCTAGTTGTGTCCTAAACAACATTTGTTAGAAATGTCCAAAAACTGCTCGCATGTATTGAAATGTTTGGCATGTAAAGAAGTCAGAGGATTTGAACCTGAGCTAGCTTTACTAAGCTAGTTTTATAAGTGCCAAACAAATCTGGTGAAAACAACAGACAACCTGTTATTACAAAATGTTAATCAGTGTTAGAATAAAGTATTTAAATGTTTTAGGCCAAGCTAGGCTAAGCCTATTTACATACTGCTCCTTTTATTTTAAATCCTAAAATATTTGTCAGAAACTTTGGTTATCTTGAATGTTACACATTATTCTTTTAGCCGGGCAAAATGGAAACAAACATTACTCAACATGTCAAAGTTTCAGGCTTTTCTCTCCACAGACTGTTTTCCAAAACATGAGCCAAGAAGTCCTCGTTTTCCACCTGCTTTTGTGGCTCTGGATGGAAAGGGTGGCTAGTGGAGGAATGACTACTTTGCTTCTGTTGATTTAAAAAGAGGAAAGTAGAAAGAAGCGAAAGCTGTTTTGTATTTTCTCTGCTAATTAAACACAGATGTCCCGGCACTATTCTCTGAGCATGTTCAGCACAGCACCGCTGTTTCCTGATTTACTTTCAGCCATCTTTCCACTTGTTGAAACCACTTGGCTCCTCCTGATCCAACCCACTGGACTTTCTCCAGTTTTCAGAAATCTCTGCTTCTCTCTTCCTGTGTGATTAAACTCATATCTCTGATTGCATGAGCTGTAAGCTGGCAGGTGTCTACGTGATAGAGTTTTACAAAGCCAAACACAAAAACCTCCGCTGAGAGGAACGACGCTTAATTGAAATGTCAAACACGAATCTACCCAGAGACTCAGTCTCACAAAAAAATCATCCAAAACAAACGTTGTCTGTTTCAATATCAGTGTCCTACCGCTTCATTGTCTGCCAACCTGTCTGCGGTTCTGCTTGTTTGTGGTTCTATTCATTAAGTCTGGGAAATCCAGGTGAAAGTTAATGGAAATAAGGTATCAAGTCCTCATCTCAAGAATGTTCCCTGTTTTGTGAGATAAAAGATGGCTGCTGCTGAAATGACTTGGATGCTAAAATTAAATGGAAGGAGCTTAGATGTTTACTTCACAGCTACAGCTGTTATCCAGAGAAAGTCCTCTGGTCATTTAAACTTCACAGGTCATCTGTTTAGGCTTCTAGATATCACACCCATATTCTCTACACCCACATGTGGTCAGAAGGAGTTCAACATCTCAGAGCTAAAATATCTCAGAGCAATACAGGACATTGGTTAATTTAGTTCATTGAAACAAGTGTTATTGCTTCAATGTGAGCAAAGATTTTCCAGGTTTTTTCCAGAACAGGACGATTATTAGATGGATTAGAGCTGTGTCTGTAGAGGTGCTGACAGGAAAGTCTTTCAGTTTACCCCTCAATCTACATTTTCAACCATGGTGAAGTTCTTTGGATAGCAGGACTCACCCTTATGGGACCAGAGGAGCTCAGAGTAAACCCACTGCTTATCTGCAACTAAAGGAGCTAGGAAAAAGAAGCTATCTGGACCTCCACCAACAGAAGTTTGTTCTGGACATGTCCAGCAGGGAGACGGCCTCAGGGCAGGTAGTGGGCTTAATGAAGATATTATGGATGGATGGACGGACGGACCAACAGATTTCAGGTCTGCTATGAAGAAGACCTGGTTGGATGGAGGTGTATGACGCATGGGTCCAAGTATCTGTTTCTGTCTGAAGACTTGTTGTCAATTTATTGCTGAAAGCGTTTCTCCTTATTGCCGTTGTTGGAAAATAGAAACATGTCACCAAAGAATCAGAAAACTGGTTTAAAGCACTCATTCCCAGTTCTGAGCTACTGAATCATCTGCTTCTTCAGTCATTCCTCAACAACCTGAATTCATTTCATTTATTTGACATAAATTCTGCTTACAACCTGTTTCCAGTCAGCCTTTGGCTCTGTCCTTCATCCTCATTGTTCTCCCTTATAAAAGTTTTGCTAACTCTGCTACTTTCTAGCTTCTGACCAGTTTGCACAGATATTTGTTTTGTTTTTTCTCTTTTTTGGGGGGGAGTTTTCTTTTGTTCCCCTGGTTGTGATGGTGTGCAGAGATCTAAGCCACAGTTGGCTCAGCTTCACATGGGCCTGCGTGGGGAAACGAAGGGGGGGGGTTGTCAAAGGAATTGCCGCTCGGCTTATTCTTCCTCCATCACACCAATAAAGAAGAAGAAAAAACACAAAACAAAAAGCAACGGCCCTTTTATTATCAATATTAATCTCTCTTTTTGGAAAGGCATCTGTAGGCTCTGAAGCTTATTGGTCCTTTAAAAAAAAAAAGCACGCAGCTCATTCAAGAAAGCCATGTTTGAACTTGCTAATGTTTTTCCTCTCCTCTCCCTCCCATCCTCTCTCTCTCTGTCTAAACAAACTATTCTCCCTCTTCATTCAGCATGCCATTAGCTCTCCAAGCTGTTGTTTGTTTTATTGCTTTAATGTTCCTCTATGAACAAAACAGCAGAGAAAAAAAAGGACGGAAACATGAAGCGTACACAGTTTTAGTGTCTGTGTGCCATGCAGTGCTGTGGTGCTATGGTTTACAAGTGTTTCCCTGTCCGTGTCTGTATATTTGCATGATTATGGCAAACTGTCGTTGGGAGGCTGAGGATACTGCCACAGAAACCTATTAGAGTCCAGATGTTCTAATTATAGAACAGCTCTGCTGGTTAATGACAGGAATCGCTGGCCGAGGTGTGTGAGCAAAGAAACATGAATGAAATTCTGGAGCTCCACCACCGATTTTTTTGAGTAGTTTGAAAGTTCAAAACACGAATGACTGGATATCTGTTGCCGGTGTTGTCTTACTGGATCTTTAGGACACCAAATGCGAGGTTTGGGAAGTTTTTGTCCAGGAAAACATTTTAGGCTCATGATTTTGTTCCTCCAGCTGTTGTTAGAGGCGTGCCTCGGGAATTTGGGCATGTTTTTGCTCAGCGGCAGGAGTATTTAACTAAAATCAGAATTTATCTCTCAAAGAAGATGTAAATATCTGAATGTTTTAAATGAATGCGGCATCCAGGAGCTGCTGTTTACATGCACTGATTAACTTTTCCTCACCAGTGTCTCCAGCGGTATAGAAGCAGGAGTTCTGGTATATTGCCGCTCTGAAGGAGAACAGTGTTTGTTTGCACAATGCCAAGGAAGAAAGACATCAACAAAAACCCTTCAGTTATTTGGTAAATTTATTCTCTGTTGTACAAAAGCACGCAATGGATTCCAATCTGTTATTTATCAAACAACTTTAAAGCCAAAATAAAAAGATGAAAAACTAAGTACACCCTAACTACTCCCATAGATTTGAGGGAAGGTAATAGCCAGGTGCTGGTAATGAGATCTTTTGAAGTTGGCGGAAAGACATCAGCAATGATTGTGGATAAGCAGCTCATGCTGCCAATTAATCTGGAAAGGGCTATCAGGTAATCTCCATCTGAAGTCCTTCATCCTGCAGAGAGAAAGATTATTCCCAAGTGGAAAACGTCTCAGACAGCTGCCAATCTTCCCAGGACTGGACGTCCCAACAGATTCAGTCCAAGGTCAGAGCGTTAAGCTCAGAGAAATGACCGAAAACCCAAGAGCTCCATCTCAGACTCTACAGGTTAAAGGTTAACGTTCATGTTAGAACAATTAGAAAAACACTGTACCTGTATGTCTGTTTGGAAGGGTTGAAGGAGAAAGCCTCTTCTCTCAAAAAACAAGATGGCAGCAGGACTTAGGTCAACAAAGCTGCATCAGAAGGAAGGACATCTCTGAGCAATAAATGGTTGATAGTAATGTGGAAAACTAAACAATATCAGAACATGCACTTGATTCCAACTGATAAACACGGTGGTGCAGGGGTGATGATGTGGGCTTGTTTTGCAGCAAAGAGACCTGTGCACCTGGCTGTCACTGGATCAGTTCAACAGCAGAGATCCACTTCCACGCTGGGTCTGCAGCTTCAGTGCTCTTGTCTATCCCAGCGTGTGAAGAAGCCTCATACATCTCTCAGGACCAAGATGTCCACCTGTTTCTCGCTACAGGTCTGCGATCTGGACCATTCTCTAACAGAACTTTAACAGTCTTGAGATTTTCCTGTCATCTCTTTAGTTGTTGCTATAGTAACGGGACGTCAATAGATTTGGCGTCTCCATCCTCATCTCCAACTGTCTTCTCAATCAGAGCTCGGTATCCATGGAGATGACTTTCTTCCCGCTGGTTTTTTCATACAAGCCTCGTGAATCAAAGTTCAGACGGAGGTGCCATCTGCTGTGTTCTGCAAAGGCTCCACAACGAGAGGAGATGTTTATTCTGATTGATGAGGTCTTTTCTCCTGATTCTCTGGTTCCTCGGTATCTGAGATGAACGGAGAGGTGGAACCTGAAGACGAAGGGTCCCGAAACGGCAGAGAGAGAGAGAGGGTTGACGAGTGGCGAGTGGTGAAAAGGAGAGGGGAATTATTCCATATAGTGTCATTTAAAAGTATTTACACCCTTTTAAACTTTTCACATGTTGTCACATTACAAACACAAACCACAATGAGTTTTAGTGGGATTTCATGTGAAAGATCAATTTAAAACAGTGAATTTAGTCCCACTGAGTTGTTACTTTGCAGAACCACCTCTGTCTGCAGTTGGAGCTGCAAGGTTTTCAGGGTTGGATATTTAGCTCAGTCTCCGTCCGATTGAATGGAGAGCTTCTGTGAACATCAATATTCAAGTCTTGCCAAAGGTGCTCAGTTGGATTTAGGTCTAAACTTTGACTAGGCCATTCTAACACATGAATCTGCTTTAACCTAGACCATTCCACTGTATCTCTGGCTGATTGGTCAGGGTGGTTGTCCCGTTGGAAGGTGAACCTCCACCTTAGTCGTCTTCTGCAGCCTCCAACAGGTTTTCTTCCAGGATTGTCCTGGATTTAGCTCCATCCATCTTCACATCAGCTCCCTGTCAATTCAATTGAATTCAAAAATACTTGAAATCCTTGCTGAAGGATAGCATTCCCACAGCATGATGCTGCCACCACCATGTTTCATGGTGGGCATGGTGTGATCAAGGTATTTGTTTTCCACCACACATACTTTTGGATGTAGGTCCAAAAAGTTCATCTTTGGTCTCATCTGGCGACTGTGTCTCCTATAACGGGTGGGTTGCCGGTTTGAACCCCCACCTCATCTGTCTCAGTCTTTGTGTCCTCGGGCAAAACATTTCACCCGCCTTGCCTGCTGATGGTGGTCAGAGGGCCTGGTGGCCCCAATTGTATGGCAGCCTCTCTTCTGTCAGGCCTCAGGGCAGCTGTGGCTACATTGTAGCTCACCACTGTCAGCGTGTGGATGGGTGGATGACTGATTGTAATGTAAAGCGCTTTACAAGTGCAGGCCATTTACCAAGCCACTCTTCCATATGCATACATTTATGGAACTCACCACTAATATTTGTCATCAATAACCTGTGCTTTGGATCTCTGCGGCTCTTCCAGAGTTAACATAGACCTCTTCGCTGCTCTCCTTGCCCAGCCAGTCAGTTCAGGTGGACGTCCATGTCTTGGTAGGTCTGCAGTTGGTCCATCCTCTCTCCATGTTCAGATGATTTTTGAACAGAACTCTGGGAGATATTCAAAGCTTGGGATGTTGTTCTAGACGCTAACCCTGCTTTAAACCTCTCCGCAACGTCTCTAACATCGGTTACCTCTGAAGGAACTTGGTTGGGCTGGATTTTATTAAGGGGTATCAGAATAAAGGGTGTATTCCTGGACCAGGAAAGTACTTTGGTCCGCTTGTTTGGTCTGGACCAGGGTTCATGTGAGTGTATTCACACCTGCACAAAAGGTCCGGACAAAGGGAGAAACAAACTCTGGTCCATCTAAACGTACCATTCGTGGCAGGTGTGAATACACCCTAACTGCATGCCACACTTTTCAGATTTTTATTGTGATGTATCATTTTTCCTTCCCCTTGACAGTTATGCTCACGTGTGTTGGTCTATGACAAAATCCCAGCTAAGTTGACTGAAGTTTGTGTTTGTAAAGTTAAATATTGTGAAGAAGCGCAAAAGTGTGAATACTGAAGAGTAAATGAAGAAAGGAAAGATAAATGAAAACAGCTATGTAAGAAAAAACCTGAAGATGAGGAATGTTAACTGAAGGTAAGAAGGAAAAGAGGAAAGAAAACAGGAGGTGGTGGACTTCCTGTACGGGATCCTGACATCACTTCCTGCCTGTTCAGCCACACGCACACTGTGGGATTGTGGGTTTTAGACATTTTAAGCAGCTTTAATAGAGTAGATACAGAGAGGTAATCTGATTCTTAATTCTTACTGTCTTATTTCAGTGTGTGTGTGTGTGTGTGTGTGTGAGTGAGTGTTAGATTACCCAGGATTAAAGAAGCATGATTGTAGTTCAGTGAAAGTAGAAGAAGCTTTTCCTTCTCCACCTTAAATAAGACGACTGAATTAAAGCTTAGTTTCTCCGTCTGGGTTTTAATGTACATCAGTGTCTCATCCTGTTTTCATCATTTCTCTGCTCTAATTGCTCTGCTTTTCCTTATTTATATTCTTTCCATTCCTGTCATCACTGTGTAGCCCCCCCCCATTCTGTCCCAATTTTATTCTCCTTATTCCAGATTCTTTAGAACTCCAACATAAAAACTAAGTGGGTCCAGCTGGGAATCCATCCATCCACCATCCATGAGGGGTGACTGTGGCTGAGGTGGTAGGAGTTGGTCCTGTAACCTGTGGGTGGCGATTGTATGGCAGCCTAACTTCTGTCAGTGTGCCCCAGGCAGCTGTGGCTACAATGTATAGGGTTTGGACAATGAAACTAACACCTGGTTTTAGACCACAATAATTTATTAGTATGGTGTAGGGCCTCCTTTTGCGGCCAATACAGCATCAATTCATCTTGGGAATGACATATACAAGTCCTGCACAGTGGTCAGAGGGATTTTAAGCCATTCTTCTTGCAGGATAGTGGCCAGGTCACTACGTGATACTGGTGGAGGAAAACGTTTCCTGACTCGCTCCTCCAAAACACCCCAAAGTGGCTCAATAATATTTAGATCTGGTGACTGTGCAGGCCATGGGAGATGTTCAACTTCACTTTCATGTTCATCAAACCAATCTTTCACCAGTCTTGCTGTGTGTATTGGTGCATTGTCATCCTGATGCACGGCACCGCCTTCAGGATACAATGTTTGAACCATTGGATGCACATGGTCCTCAAGAATGGTTCGGTAGTCCTTGGCAGTGACGCGCCCATCTAGCACAAGTATTGGGCCAAGGGAATGCCATGATATGGCAGCCCAAACCATCACTGATCCACCCCCATGCTTCACTCTGGGCATGCAACAGTCTGGGTGGTACGCTTCTTTGGGGCTTCTCCACACCGTAACTCTCCTGGATGTGGGGAAAACAGTAAAGGTGGACTCATCAGAGAACAATACATGTTTCACATTGTCCACAGCCCAAGATTTGTGCTCCTTGCATCATTGAAACCGACGTTTAGCATTGGCATGAGTGACCAAAGGTTTGGCTATAGCAGCCCGGCTGTGTATATTGACCCTGTGGAGCTCCCGACGGACAGTTCTGGTGGAAACAGGAGAGTTGAGGTACACATTTAATTCTGCTGTGATTTAGGCAGCCGTGGTTTTATGTTTTTTGGATACAATCTGGGTTAGAACCCGAACATCCCTGCCCTGCGATGGACTGGCGACGTGTCCAGGGTGTACCCCGCCTCTCGCCCATAGACTGCTGGAGATAGGCACCAGCTCCCCCGCGACCCACTATGGAATAAGCGGTAGAAAATGACTGACTGATATCCCTTTCAGACAGCTTCCTCTTGCATCCACAGTTAATCCTGTTGGATGTGGTTTGTCCTTCTTGGTGGTATGCTGACATTACCCTGGATACCGTGGCTCTTGATACATCACAAAGACTTGCTGTCTTGGTCACAGATGTGCCAGCAAGACGTGCACCAACAATTTGTCCTCTTTTGAACTCTGGTATGTCACCCATAATGTTGTGTGCATTTCAATATTTTGAGCAAAACTGTGCTCTTACCCTGCTAATTGAACCTTCACACTCTGCTCTTACTGGTGCAATGTGCAATCAATGAAGACTGGCTACCAGGCTGGTCCAATTTAGCCATAAAACCTCCCACACTAAAATGACAGGTGTTTCAGTTTCATTGTCCAACCCCTGTAGATCACCACTGTTGGTGTGTGAATGTGTGGATGACTGATTGAAGTGGTTTAGGGGTCTCTGGGGACTTGATAATGCACTGTACAAGTGCAGACCATTTACCATCTTCTGGTTACCAGAAATCAGGTTAAGATATCAGTTCCAGGAGAGAAACCCAGAGATCCCTCTCTCCTGCAACACTCCTCAGCTGGGTCTAGAGGTTTTGTTGGCATTCTCAGGCCAAAAAGAATAGAAAGTGCCAGTTCTGCATCTTCCTGAAATGTCCTCCCTGTGGGATGTGGCTGGAAAACGTCCAAAGGAACGCATCCAGAAGATATCCTAAGCTTTCCCAGATGAAAGATCTCCTCTTTTTATTTCTAAGACTCAGCCCAACCACCCTTAATGAACGCCCTCATTCATTGGGTAGAAAAGCAGAAGTCCAATAAAGAACTTTGAAAGACCGTTGGTAACCTTGAGAAGATCTCATAGGAGCTGATTGTCTTCCCAGCCCATCACATTGTTGTCTTTACATCACCTCTGGTGATGTTATCAACCTCAATGATTTGCTGCTCACTCTTCCCCGTCCCTTCTACTGTCTCTACATCTAAAAATATCACTGCACCCACAAAACTCCTAACTTACTCAGATTTCCCAACACAGTTGAGCACACATGCAATTTGGATGTATGGGTCCTTCTACCCAACTTTGAGCTCTGCTTCAACAGCAAGCAGAGAGCACAGAGATTTCAATGAACAGGGAGCCTACATGTTGCACAATATTTATTGTCCTGAGTAGTCAGTAATGGGATGGCATTGGGGTCCTTTTGGCTAAAGCCTAAGCAGGGGCAGAAAACAGTGCAGATAGCAGTTGAAGTGCTGAAACTGTTGCAGTAACTTACTTGGAGCGTCACTAAAGCGAAATGGGTGTGATGAGAATATACCAATGACATGAAACAAGCATAACCAGTACCTCTTTAAATACAACATTATCCTAAATTGGTGACTTTCTTTATAAATCTGTGGCCTGGAAAAACTCACCAATACCTTCGGTCTCCCAGCAACCAGCTCAGCTGGGCTTGATCTCAGTTCACAGGTGTGTTCTCCCTTCCTTCCTGCTGAGGGTGTGTCCTGATAGTTATTGGCATGGGGAGAGCATTGTTTTTTTTTTTGCACCAGTGGCTGATGAGAGCACACTGGTTAGGTTGAAGCTGATCTGGTGACTGGATGCAATGCACATGTCAACCGGGCCAAGACTGTTGCAGTAACCTACTAGGAGTGTTGTGCAAAGTGGGCAATATGGTCATGGCAGGAGGTCACTGTGATCAGTCCATTTACAAAATCACCTTGATCTTTAAATGACTTTACCTATGAAACTGCAGCCTTGAAACTCTCACTACTACCTTCGGTCTCCTAGCAACAAGCACTGCAAAGCCTGGGCACAACTTGGAGGTGTGGGTGCAGTCCCTCTTCAGATTCAACTTGAGCAGTCCTCCTAGATGCCTCGTGTCTAGGATATGCTCTTACTACTAAAAACACCACTACCTTGCTAAGGACATTTGTTGCATTCTCAACATATTACAGCAACTTTTGGGCTCTAGTGTGTAATGGGGAACCCACTGTGCACCAGAAGACCTCACCAAGACATTGCCCATACCATCTTTGTCTTGCCTGGTTTACACCATTACACAGTCTTAATCATGTATAACGGCCTAGAGGAATCATTTAGGAAAAGAAAATCAAATCTAAATGCACAGTTAAGCCAAAGAACTATTCATACGCCTGGCAGATTTAGATCTAAAAATATTTTAATTCAGACAAGAAGGCTGAAGAAAATAATAAATATTTATTGGTTTTATAGCAATCGAACCCTTCCTGTCGGGGTTTTGGTTTCTGTGTGTGTGTTTGTGTTTTTGTCTGCACTTTTGTTTTCAGTTTCCAGATGGTGCTGGAGTTTCTCAGGTGTGCTGGGTGACAGGTGCGACTGATCTGCTGATTGCATTGGAGGAGTACTTAAGCAGGAGGCTGCCAGCACTTCGATGCCAGAGTGTTTGTCTTCTGTGGTAACAAGCTCAGCCACTTCTAAGCTATGCTTCGTTCTTTGTCTCTAAGCTGATGTTGTTTATGTTCATTCACAGGCAGAAACCTGAACCTTCTGATCATTCTTCGCTGAACTTTGACTTTGGTTCCAGAAGTTTCTGGACGATCAAGATTACCTATGTTTGGTGGTTTTCGTTTGGATTTTGTTTCCAAGTATTAAGCTGGCATCTTCCTGTAATCCTCCGTCTCCTGAACCAAGGCAGAAGCGTACCCTGTCCACCCTCCAACGCAAGTACCTGAACATTGAATTAACTCCTGAACTCACCAGAACTCACTCTACAGCTCAAGTAAAACCATCTGGATTTCTCCGCTTCGCACACGTGCGTCCCGACTCCCTCTACCCCTGGCGACCTGACTACACTCACTTAGTAAGCCGTTCAACTGTTAATCACAGTTACTTCTCGTTTATTCTGCAACATTTTAGTTCTTGTATTCACCAGTTCTCTTACCCCTCTTTTCATACAGTTGGCGATTCTACCGTTCACGTTCCAGTTTCACTTCTTGTAAATAAAACACCTTTTACTGATTCAGTTGTTGTTCTGAGTGTTCTTCTGTATGTGGGTCAGATCCATCTCGAAGAAAATGACACTTCCTCAAATTGCTGAGCACCTTTCTGCATGTTTCCTCTGGTATTTTAATGATTCATGTTTGGCGAAGACAGGCAGGTCTTTGAGGTAGGAAGGCCTCCTTGCCATCACCTTAATCTTTAGCAGATCCCCTATCAGATTCAAGTCAGAAATCTGAATGGTTCGATCCGAAACGTTGTTATTTCTAGTTAGAAGAAACATTAAAAGATTATTTTAAACCTAAATCTGCCTGGGGTGTGAAGAATGTTGAGTTTGTAAACTTGAAAATGTCATCATCATTCTTAACTACTAAGTAAAGTTACACTCTCGATGTAACTTTAAGGCTCTTATTGATAATTGTTGGTGCATTAGTTTCTCTGGGTTGTGTTTAACCGGTTTGCCTAGTTTATGCTAGAGTAGTTCTAACTCTCAGGGAGGTTTCAGGTTTAATTTGAAGAAAGTAAAGAAGACAGAAGGGATAAGAGTCAGGAATGTTTGACATGTTGGAGAGCTTTGCAGGTAATTACAGTAAGAACAGTGTTGCTACAGAGCTCACACAGGTGCACACAGGTAGATACATTGCTGGTCTCATTTCTGTCAGTCTGGGACCTTTTATTGCAGTCATCAAAGCACATGTCCGAGCGGCGGTCTCCGGTTGTCAACAAGCTTTCACACCAACACTGCAGGTTTGTTACATGTTCCACGGCTGTGGCTCTCCACCCCACTGACACCATTATGTGCTGGGAAACTGGTGTCTCACAGCCCACTAATATGGATACAGGCCTGCCTTTCTCCAGTGTGTTTTATTACTCTAGGTTAGTGGGTTAGAGGGAGGCATAATGGATACAAACAACGGGCTGAATTAATTAATGTCAAACAACTAAGAATATGAAGTTCAGACAGTTACTGATCTATAGGAAATAAAACCATTTGACTTAGTTTTAAATATTTTATTTTGTTCTTTCATTTCTGACAAAATGTTTTTTTTCTATGGTTCACTACCTCACAAATACCTGAAGAACAATCCAGCCGACAGAGTTTACAGAATTTGCACAAAAATACAAAATATTTCTTCAGACAATGATGAGATTTTGGCGAAAGTAGAGAGAAAGTTGAGCCAGGCTTGAAGCTCCGTAGATTGGTCAGACTTTAGACTAGAAACATCATTTAAAGCTTAAACAACTCAAAGGTTAAGGCTTTAATCCTGTAAATTGTATTTTGATGCCTTTTTTAAACAATCATAGTTTAAATTTTATAATTTTTTAGCTTTTTCTTCAGATTGTTCAGTTCAGTGTGAGCTGAACTAGGTTTTGACCCTGTGAAATAGTTAGAAACTTAATTTAAAGTAGATTAAAAGTATTTTTCTGCCCACAGTTTCATCTCTGCATGTAAGATTGATACATCCACACATAGGTATTTTTGTCAACTCTCACCTGGTGTCTCCTACTGCTATAGAACTTATAGTTTTCTTGTCAAATCAGCCCAGTGTTGGTTTCTCTGAAAAACTGGATTTCAAAGGTCAATTAAACCTGTCTGTTCAGTTCAGTTCATTTATTTAGCAACGAATCACAACAAATTTAGTCTGAAGGCACTTTAGAAACAACAATCCAGTCTGTACACATGGATAAAATGAATTCAGTCCAATCATATAAACAGATTCAAAGTCATTTCCACATTATTCCTAGTTACCAAACAATGCAGTCAGCACCAGTTTTTATTCAGACTGGTCAGAAGCTTTCTGTCTAAGGAGACCCAGCGGATTGCATCCCTTCACAGACCTCTCTTGAACAACCTACAGAAGGTTCTGGCTCTCATGGGTCCAGTTGTCACACAGTATTGGTACTCTGAGGTCGGCCACAGCAGCCATAACCATAAGGTTGTTTTCTCAGATTGTTCTAAAAGCACAGTGTGTTGACCATGGACTTTCTGTTTGCCTGCCCGCTATTTAGCAGCTATGCTACCTTTTTATTGTCATTTATTATTTCTGTAACTATTCCCTGATTTTTGCCTTGCAGTGCTCCATACAGGATATTTATATTAATAAATTATACAGTTCAGGGTGTGGAGAGCTGCTGTCCTGCAGCTTTTAGATGCATTCCTGCTCCAACACGCCTGAAGCAATGAATGGCTTGTTACCAGGGCTCTGCTGAACCTGATGGCATGCTGAAGAGGTGATTCAACCAGGGATGCATCTAACAGCTGCAGGACAGAAGCTCTCCAGGACTGGACGGGGAGACTCCTGTAGTACAGCAAATAAAACATGCTTATTTCTGTAAAGTTAAATATTTCACCTATAAGTCAATGTTTTTCCATCACAATAATCATGGAAAACATGTAAAAATATTTTATTTAACATACTTGATTTAAACATATTGAAAATTAACATTTTAGGACAAACATCTGATTGTCTCAGTGGTAATTTTTAGACACAGGTCCTGTTGTTGTCCTCTCTGATCCCCACACATGCACACATCGGCTAACTGTATTAATAGGAGTCTGTTTTGTGTCAGGCAGGTCTTAATAGGATCATTGTGAGAGACATGGGGCTGTCTGTCAGTCTAAGTTTATTAACTGATGATAGATAACCTGGTGTGTGTGTGTGTGTGTTTTAGGACTGTGCCTCCCTGTTTGTGGGTCTCTTGTGTAATTTATAGCCCTCAATTGGAGGCCTTATCAGGTGCAGGACACATGGATGCCTCCTTCTCTCCTCCTCCTCCCCATCTTTTAACTCCTGCACACCAACTTCTACTTTTCTCTCATTTTTTCCTCTCATCCATTTCCCCAGTCCTCACTTTTTATTACAGAAGGATGCTTTCCATAATTGCTGCTCATTCTCTCCAAATATCTTAAAAACGTCTTCTTGTCAAACTTGTTTTGTTTTCCACAACCTATCTGCAGCTGGACAGGAGGACAGTCCAGCATGTCTGCAGACAAGTTCTGAGATGATTGGGTGTTAGATGCAGCCTTGTTTTGAGCTGATGGACCAGTGCTGAACAAAGGTTGTCTTAAGTTTCTTCTTGGACATGCTGGTGTAAAAAGTGGAGCCTGTGATGTTGTGGGGAAGCGGGAGCATCCATGGCATTCCTCTGTGTGTATGTTTGGATAGATAGACAGACAGACTCACCGGCCACTTTATTAGGTACACCTGTCCAACTGCTCGTTAAGGCAAATTTCTAATCAGCCAATCACATGGCAGCAACTCAATGCATTTAGGTGTGTAGACATGGTCAAGATGATCTGCTGCAGTTCAAACCGAGCATCAGAATGGTGAAGAAAGGTGATTTAAGTGACTTTGAACGTGGCATGGTTGTTGGTGCTGGTCTGAATATTTCAGAAACTGCTGATCTACTGGGATTTTCACGCACTACCATCTCTAGGGTTTACAGAGAATGGTCCGAAAAAGAGAAAATATCCAGTGAGCGGCAGTTCTGTGGACGCAAATGCCTTGTTGATGCCAGAGGTCAGAGGAGAATGTCTAGACTGGTTCGAGCTGATAGAAAGGCAACAGTAACTCAAATAACCACTTGTTACAACCAAGGCATACAGAAGAGCATCTCTGAACGCACAACACGTTGAATGGGCTACAGCAGCAGAAGACCACACCGGGTGCCACTCCTGTCAGCTAAGAACAGGAAACTGAGGCTACAATTCACACAGGTTCACCAAAATTGGACAATAGAAGATTTGAAAAACGTTGCCTGGTCTGATGAATCTCGATTTCTGCTGCGACATTCAGATGGTAGGGTCAGAATTTGGTGTCAACAACATGAAAGCATGGATCCATCCTGGCTTGTATCAACGGTTCAGGCTGGTGGTGGTGGTGTAATGGTGTGGGGGATATTTTCTTGGCACACTTTGGGCCCCTTAGTACCAACTGAGCGTTGTGTCAACGCCACAGTCTACCTGAGTATTGTTGCTGACCATGTCCATCCCTTTATGACCACAGTGTACCCATCTTCTGATGGTTCCTTCCAGCAGGATAACGTGCCATGTCATAAAGCACGAATCATCTCAGACTGGTTTCTTGAACATGACAATGAGTTCACTGGACTCAAATGGTCTCCACAGTCACCAGATCTCAATCCAAAAGAGCAACTTTGGGATGTGGTGGAACAGGAGATTCACATCATGGATGTGCATGGATGCGGATCCTGGTGTTTTCTAGATCCGATGAAGGGTTCCTTTCTTCCACCTCATTGAGTCTCTTTTCCCTAAATCCCAATAATTGGATGTGTTTTTTTCCTGAACACATAAAGCTCTAGCGTGTACATTCTCCATATTCAGCTCCCTGGAATACATCTGATTATCTTTTATATTCCATCCAAATCCACTTTGATCAAGTACCGGCACTAAATCTACATAATTCCCAACCGGTCCAGTATGTTTGAAAAAACAATTACAGATCCGCTTTTTCCCCCAATCTTCCTAAATCCAGAGGCTCATCAGGTGCCTTTTCATTACCCTGCCAGAATCAATTTTTACCTTATCTTTAAATCCAATTCATCACCTTTTGTTTGAATTCTTCCTCTGAATTTCAGGAAATTGTTTGATTGATTGTTTTCAGTGTAACAGATACGTTCTGTAGCCCAGAGCTGCTTCTTCTGCGGCACGAACTTCTGGCTTTGGACCAGTTTGCAGTTTTGAAGCACTGATCTATGTTTCTCTCTCAGCTGGTTTCCATTTAGACAGCCACCAGGTTGGGACTCAGAGGTGTTGCCCAAACTCTCTGATGTTTCCTGGATTATTAAGCTTAAGAGAACAAAGATAAAGCCAGAACTGGCCAATGTTTTAGTTCAGGTTCAGTTCTGATCTCTAAACCACTTTATTGGGACCTGGTTTTCCATCAAACTGGAAAACCCACAGATCATCACTAAATCAATCCTGGATTCTGGGTTCCTACACGATCTGGAACAGTAAAGAAAAATATAATAAGAGTATGGAAAAATGTTTGTATTTCCTGACTATTCCCTTATCCCATGTCTTTATTTCCATGTGCTTCCTTCATCTTTGTATGGTTCCTTCTTACCTTTCTTGTGTCCTCACCTTTCTCCCTTACGTTTGATCAGTTTTAGCTAAATATGTTTTTTCTTCTACTATATCTTTCTTTATATGTAATGCTTACATTTGCTTTGCTTTCTGCCTTTTAATTCACTTTTTACCGAAAATTGCTGGACAAATAAACTTGGCCAGCCCTACCGTTTGACATCAATACTGTGGTTTGCTCTCATGAAGGAATTTAAATAGTTAATTTCCTTTACTGAGCTGTATTTTAAGATGACGTTTGTCCATCCTTTTCCCCTCTTCCATGCAGGTATGGAGGAAAGAACAAATGCAGCATCGTGGGCGAGTGGAAGTCGACCCTCTAAGGTACATTTTGTTACTTTTCTTTCACTTTCAGGCTTCAGGAACAGAAATACTTTCAATCCTTCTGCTCAAGTGATTAGGATGAGGAGAATTAACCAACATGCAGAGCTGCTTAATGTGTCCTTTGTGAAATGTTGTCCCTTACTGGTATTTCATGGAGGGAATAAAACAGCTGCTCGTTTGCACTTTAATGACAGGGTAAAATGAAAGCAGTACAGCACCTTCCAAGTGTTCAGACCTTCTAAGCTTTTCCACATTTTCTCACATTTGAACCACAACCTTCCGTTAATCTTAGAGGGACTTTATGTGACAGACCAACTCGAAGAAGAGCTTAACTATGAATTGGAAAGTAAATAATAGATGGTTTTCAACTCTAACTAGTTTCCCTGTTCCTGCTGAAGAATAGCATCCCCACAGCATGATGCTGCCACCACCATGTTCACAGAGAGGATGGTCATTTCAGGGTCATGAGCTAGTTGTCCTTCACACATTGTGTTTTGCATCTAGGCTTAAAAGTTCATTTTTGGTGTCCTCTGATCAGGGAACCTTCTTCCATATGTTTGCTGTGTCTCCTTGTGGCTTGTGGCAAACAGGACTTCTTATGGCTTCAACAAAGGCTTTCTTCTTTCCACTCTTTTATATTTGACCCTTGAATGAGATTCACAGCTCCTCCAGAGTTACCATGGGCCTTTTGGCTGCTTCTCTGATGAAGCTCTTTTTGCCCGGCTTAGTTTAGGTGGACGTCCATGTCTTGGTAGGTCTGTAGGTCCATCCTCTCTCCATGTTCAGATGATGGATTGAACAGAACTCAGTGAGATGTTCCAAGCAGGGATATTGTTTTAGAACCTAACCCTGCTTTAAACATCTCTATAACCTTCTCCCTGACCTGTCTGCTGTGGTCCTTGGTCTTCATGATGCCTCTTGTTCTCTAATGTTCTCTAAAGAACCTCTGAGGCCAGAAAAGGAACAGCTTTATTTATCAGAAGGTGACAACACAAGCATGCCTCACTTTTCAGTTTTGCCTTTAATTTTTATATGTGCAAATAGTTTTTAACCCTGTATTATCTTGCTTTAACTTCTCAGCTATTCATGACTGTGTGTTGGTCCTTCACATGAAGTTCCTATGAAACACATTGAAGGTTTTGGTTGTAATCTGACAGGTTCATGGTGCTCCTCATATTCTCCAGTCAAACCAGACCTAATGAGCCTTTCAGGGTTTAGATGAGAGATAAAAATGTTTAAACGATAAAGACGTTTCTCAGACATGTTTATATCATTTTTGACTTTCAGTTTTTCCTTAAATACATAAATCAATTTTTTTTCTGTGCTGAAGGTGGCTGCTGGTGCTGTTTTATTGTTGAATCTAACTGCCTGGTCTTTCTGCAGAGTTACGCAGACGGGTCACAGTACATGGCGTCACACGACAGCCTCTCGCCTCCGTACTCAAACTCCAGGCTAACAGGTCGGCTAATTTCTACATTTCACTTCAGTTTTTCTCCTCTGTCAGCTTCAGATTGGCTGCTTTGTTTTGGCTGTTTGTGTCTGGGAGTGGAATATCGTCGGCTCGCTGTGTGGAGAAACGCCAGCCGGCGTCTGCTCATTTACCCATGATGCTCTCTGCCTCTGGCTCTCTCCGATGTGGCGCCAGTTGTGAGCAAATGGCCACTGACACAGATAATCTGCCTCACACACACACACACACACACACACAGCCACTGAAACATGCAGATATGCACACAGCACAGAGCTTAATTACCTTTGACTGGATGCATCAAATATGGAAGATGTCAGCTCTCCGCCGCTGACTCTACCTGCTGTCTTTTTGCTTTCCCTTTTCGTTTGCTCAAACTGAAACATTTAATCTTTGAATCTGAAGGTGCAGAGTATCTAGTCATACTAAATGTGTAACATGTTTAAATGTTTTTATTTCAAAACATGATAATATTAGCTGTTCCTGCTGCTGCTAAAATAATTTGGGGGATTGTCGATAAATCAGAATATGCTTTAAAGGTTCATTTATTTCAGGAATGCAGTCATATAAATTCATAACATGCAGAGTAGAATGATATATATTTCTAGCTTTCCTTTTCGATTACTTTTGATGCGTGTGCCTTACAGTTAATGAAAACCCAAAATTCTGTTTCTCAGAAAATTCAAATATTGCATGTTATGTCCAATACAATCATGATTAAGACCTTACAGTTGTCCACAGTCACTGAGATATTCCACAAGGAGGGTAAACCACCAAAGGTCATTGCTAAAGAAGCTCAAAGAGTGCTGTATCCAAGCATTACAATGGAAAGTTTAGTGGAGGAAAAAGTGTTTTGTAAAAAGATGCATATATCAGTTTCACTTTTTGAGTTTGATAAATAAAAGGAATTGGATTAATTCATAATTGTTGTTGGGATTAATTTTAAACAATATTTCAATATACTGAGATGCACCTCTTAAATAGGTTGTGTTAATTATATTAACTGGTTTCAGTAATTCAATTCAAAAAGCAAAACCCTGATATAGATTTAATACACACAAAGTCACACATTTTGAGCTTTTATTTCTGTTAAATACGGCTGTATCTAAGTATTTTAATGGAACATTCGGTGGAAGAAAGAAGTGTGGTAGAAAAAGATCCATAAGCAAAAGAGATAACCACATACTTGGGAAGACTGTGAATCAAATCCCATTTAGGAAGAGAGACCACGTAATCTAAGTCCAGGGTGATGTTTCCACAGTTAGTGATGATTTGTGGTGCCTTGTCATCTCCTGCTGCTGATCCACTGTCTGTTTTATGAAGTCCCGAGCCATCTACCAGCTTTATGAAGATTTTAATATCATTTTCCAGATACAAATTTTTAATTTCCAACAGGACTTGGTGGCCGTCCACACTGCCATACGTATCAATTCTTGCTTTAATGACTGTGGTATCACTGTGCCTGGTTAGCAAACCAAAGCAGTTTAGGAAAAACAACCAGATGTCACAGTAATGCAGAAAATATTGATTTAAATGTCTAGGTATAGTAGCCCTTGTGACCATTTAAAATTGGTAAAGAACATATTTAAATGTTGCATTTGCAGTAAAAATGTTAAGTATACAACTTCATAAATTAGCCAAACAAGGGAATATAAAAGGTAAAAAATGCTTTTGTTTTGAGTGAGAAATTTAATCCTAATCCTCGTCTTGTCTTCATGAACCACCATTTAAAGTTTGGCGCTGCGGGCCTTCTGCAGGAGTGATCTATTGTGAGCCCGATGTGTTGTGACAGTGTTGTGATTACGATTTGTATGAGCAGAGGCAGAGCGAGGACGGACAAGGAAATACAGAAATGGAAATATCATATTCTTCATCTGGCGCAGAGGAGCCACAATTTACTTATATAATGAAAACACTAAGAGACGGAGACAGCCTGGAATATACAACACACACAGTCCATTTTCTACTAAACCCTTTTCACCTTATAACTGTGACTGTTTGGGTTTACCACAACCAGTTAGATAACTAGTCCGGTGAAAATCCAATGAACCTTGATGGTAATACTAGCTTCTGTTGCTGTGGATTTGTTGGTGAAAACTGCTGTCTTTCAACATCAGGAAGAGCTCCTGGTGTCGGTCTATCCTCTGAAGCAAGATCCCCAACTGAAGCAGAGTAACTGTTAACTGTTTTAAAATCATGATTTCATTTATTAAGGGGAACGTTTTCAGAGCCAACCTGGTTTCACCCCCTAAACCTAACTACTGGCTATCCTCCGAAACAAATGTTACCAAGTGTTTATTGTCCTTCTGCGTACCAGAGTGTGCTTGAACAACACAAATATAAATGATTAGGAACAAATAAATGAAATGAACATCTGAAATTTTGAATTCTGAAATGATGAGTATGTCAAAACACATTTTAATGGCATTTTGAGCAGGATTGTGAAAAAACTCATCCCTACAAATATGGAAAATGATGTTGGGAGATGACAAGATCTACGTTGGAAGTGTGATGTGATGCATGAAGGGGTTGTGATCTTTTCATTAGCATCCATAAGAAACCTGCTTGTTGTTTGCTGTTTTGTTGGAAATTTACCGAAACTGTGTGCTGCTGAGCTTTGTATGAACATTAAAGAATAGTGTGAAGAAATAAGAACCGATCAGTTTCTGTCACCTGATGCCAAGGCAGAACTCCTCCGCTTACAGAGTCCAGCATGGTTTTACCTTACAGAAGCCCCACAACTCCATGTTGCGCAGACAAACATGCTGGAAGATAATTCAGGCATAAATAATCGGTTCTGTCATCCTCTGAATGAACATTAGGTAGGAAGGGACAAATTGCGATCTGACATGGAGCGACAGTTATTTATACTATGGAGATATTTCCATATTCCCATCATAATTCTGTTCATTTGTTTTTAAAACCCGTGTGTAAACTGTGTCAAAATCTTATTCTTAGGTAGAAAAATACACAAAACATGTTTGGGAAATTCAGTTAATCCTTGAAGGTTCAAAGACGTTTTGCACAGTTATTGTTTGAAATCCTATAGAATTTAAACAGTTTCAGACCAATTAAGTGTAAATAATAAGTTGTCCTACTAAATACGTGATCCAACTAAATCAAAAATACATATACGTGATATTGCAGGCATGGATGATTAAAACCAGGACCACGGAGCGACACGTGGATTAGAGGTAGAGCTGGCGTCCCATATGCAGCGGCTGATGATCCGCAATGCTGCCATCCAGGGTCCAATTTCTGACCTTGAGAGCTTTGCTGCATGTCGTCATCTTTCTCTCTCTGCCCATTTCTTGTCTGAATACTGCAAGTAAAGGCCAGTAGTGAGACAAAAACTTTGATACTAAAATACAAGGGCATTACTTAAAATCAGAAATTCCTCAACTTTTTAAAGAGCAACTGGTATAAGAGCGCTTAAGGGGTCAGAACTTTAATACACAGCAGCTCTGAAAACTGTATATCTCACTGTAAAAATGACAGTTCAAAAAACAAACTGAAACTATGATGAATCGTGCCATTCGTCTTAAACAACTCAAGTAAAAATCAAATAAATATATATGAAAACTATCTAAAAAATTAAAAAAGCTGAAATAACCAGGTTATGTGTGTGCATTGTCTTCTGATTCAGAGTAAGCATCCATCCTTCCTGATTCATCCTTCCTGTTCAACATCATTATATACAAACCATGGCATAGTAAAAGGAAACTGGGAAAATATGGGATCACAGCATCACTAAAATGAGACATTTCTCTAGAACTGGTGAAAACACAGGATATAAACTGGCTTGGGAGGCTGCAACTGGGCTAACGGCAACACTGAACAAGTGGCAGAAATTTCCAATAAATTCTGGTTTTCCATGTGGGAACAATGTCCTGTCTTCTCCATATGTCTGGACCTAGGAATATGGTTGTGAGACAGAATTCTTCTCTTTCTAAGAAAAGATCCAGGCCAGGCTAAAACCTCCCAAAGCCTTGCAGGAGGATGTGTTATGAGCTAAGAACAATTATACTTACTTTAAAGCACGGTGGTGGCAGTATCATGCTCCTGGGTGACTTTACGTCAGATAAAATTGAGCTTTTTGCTGTGGTGGATGAAATTATGAACAGTTCCAAATTCCAGTCAGTTGTGACCCAACACCTTCAGGTGCCTGCTAGAAAGCTGAAGATGAGGAGGGATTTTATTTTTCAGCCTCACGGTGAGACCAACCAAACATCTAAATTAGCAAAACAATAACTTCCCAAGAAGAAAATTAAAGGTTTTGGATTCAGAACAAAATTTGACAGAAAATCTGTGGGGTCAGCTGAAGAAGTCTGTGGACAAGAGATGTTCTGACAAGCTCTGAGAGATTTGGAGAACTGTTTCAAGGCAGAATGGAGAAACATTAACAAGTAACAAAGACAACTTGCTTCCAGAGAGTATTGTTTAAGGGTATGCACATTTATACACTCAGGGTATATAAGCTTTTTAAAATGTTTGATTTTTTTCAAACAGATTTGTTTGTTTTCAGCTTAATTGTACAGAGTCTTTGTCATATATAGAAAAGGTTTTAATGTTTGTCTGCTTGGTGGTCATTACTAGCCTGCAGTTGGTTGCTTAACAGACATGCTGCTGATAGCATGGCAACTGTAAAAAGCCATTGTAAATTGGTTAAAAATCACTGTAAATACTAAAATAGGTATTTAATATTTGTATTTTCAAAACGTTTGTCCAGATGTGTTACTAGCAATAAGGTAGGCTTATTCAATAATATTAATTAAAGAATAAAGTATGTTTATATACGCATGACCAGTTTAAATTTTATACAGTTTCATTGGGATTCTAAATGGTAATGTGACAGTGCTTTGTGTGTTCTTAATTTGACTTTAAAGATGCTGTCATGACCTCATTTGTATTTTTAAACTTTTTTGTAGTTTTTGTTGAGTGAATTCTGCAGCAGTCACAGTGAATCATTTATCCCAGAGCTCTGAAAGCTCTCTGGTAAAACAAAACTAGAGATTTTACAGTTTTTATAGTCTATTGTGAACATCACTCTGGAGTTATTTCTGTACTTAAACTATTGCCTTTGATAATCCCTTTTATTTTGTTGTCAATGACAGTTGTCTGTTTGGATTATATGCAGAGTAAACCATAAAAGGAAACCACAGTTCAGAGTTAAATAAACCCAACCTGAACATGTTAAGTGTGAAGCTCTCTTTCTGTCTCCTCCCACCTTTTTAACCTTGTCTGTCTTCTTTAAACCGACCCCCCCTGCAGATTAGAGTGATGTTATGCTCTAGATAATCAGCAAAGGGATTAGTGTCATCTGAGCGACCCCACTAGATTAATCTACAGCTACACACACACACACACACACACACACGTGTACTGTGATCTAGCAATAAGAAGATGTGTGTGAGGTGAATGTGTATATGTGTTTCTGTTCATGTAGACAGCTCATTGAGTCACCATTGAGGTCTGTTTGTTTGCTTCAATGTGGCTCTTGTTATAAACGGGGGGATTTTGAGCATGTTGGTTAAAGTTTCAAATTGATGCGCATGTTATTTTCATTTTAGAGTGTACATACTTTTCAATGTGTAGAGGTAACTTTCATGTGTGTTTACATCCCTATGAAAGGCTTTTCTCTTTTTACATCTCAGTGAATAACCAAATGAGCTGCCTGCAGAGCAGGTGCTCAAGCCCCACCAGCACCACCATGGTCTCCAACACACCCTCAGATGCACATATAAACACTAACATGCACACACATTGTAACTGTCACATAATAATACACAGCCTTAGCTTGCACTTGCAAAAAGGATGATGTTTAGATGATAAAATAGTGGCAAGATAGGCAGTTACAGCATGAACACAATTAAATATTTAATATGTTTACTCAATTTGCCAGTATAATTTTTCAATATGCTGTCTTAGTTGAAAATTCTTTCTTTAATTAATTTTACTCCGAGTACCTATTAGCTTGATTCTGATCAGTTGTTAGTCTGATTATGAACAGCTTTTAGCTTAGCTTCTTGTAGTTGTTAGCTGGTAACAACTGATTTTAAATAGCCGTTAGCTTAGCTTCCAGTAGGTGTTAGCGGTTAACCACTGATTTTGAATAGCCGTTAGCTTAGCTTCCAGTAGTTGTTAGCTGTTAACAAAGTTCTGAATAGATAGTAGCTTAGCTACCAGCTAAACCTTGACTCGGATTAGCTAAATCCAAGTCAAGGTGTTAAATTGAATATGGAATGTGGTTGGCTTGAAACGCTGTTTGTTTAGGTCTCATTAGCTGTTAGCTTGGGTTTGTGCAGCTTTTACCTTGACTTTGAAAAACTGTTGGTTTGACTATGTTTAGCTTTGAGTTTGAGTCTAATTGGTTGTTAGCTTAGCATCTAGTAGCTGTTGGCTTTACCCAAAGTAGCTGTTACCTTGGCTCTGTTAGCTGGACTATGCAATGAGAATTTCTCCCTAAACTCTCCAAATTAGGATTACTGTAGTCCCTTTCAAAAACACTTCAATGCGGGATTAAGGGGCTCCATGTGATTTGTGAAAGGACAGATGCGGCGATGAACGCTGAAGCCCACATCTGTAACGCCCCTGACTTACAAAGTTAGGTAGTTACAGTCCCTTGTCAGCTCACTTGTATAAAGGTAAGCCAGATTTGTGAGCTGAGGGAGTGATTTAGAAATGATATATAGTTTGTGCAAGCAGCCAGCTGCATGATTTAAAAGCGTAAAAAATCCTTCGAAATAATTTTGGACGAGAAGAGTCACAAGGTGAGATATATAATTTAAAATTAAAACATTTTCATCCAACAACAGGATCGCTACCTACAGATTTTATGTGTAGTGCTGACATTAGTGCTGCACCAGACCTCCTATTGTCCCTCAATGCCAGCTTTATTTCTGAAAGCTCAAAGAATATCCTTGTCTCCACTTATTTATGAATAGCTAGAGGCAACACAGGTTTTTTGCTAAAAAACAAAACATATAATCTAAAAGTGAAATTGAACTAAGACCTATTTTTTCTGAAATGAAACTTGGGTAAAAGCACTAATTTAAATATAAAAAATTCACAAATCCATGTACATCAGTTATTTTGACTCTTGTTGCATATTTGTAAAATTGCAGCTTTAAGCTGAAATGTTGAAAACAAAACACATAAAACGGAAGAAAAAACAGTGTCTGTACCTGATGATCTGGACTCCCCCGCCTCTCCTGCTGGTTCTGTTGAAATGCAGTGAGTCAGCCGTCTGTCTCACCTCTGTGCGACCTTATTAATGAGTGTTGAGCTATGAGGCCGGACCCCCTCTGAGGAGGTCACATCTGGACACTTTATTTAGAAGTACATATCTGTCTCTCTTCCTCTTTTTATCTCTTCTTCTCCCTTGGAAATGTACTCAGCCGTGGTTTTAGTTTTTCTATCCCTTGCTCTTCCTATCAGCTTCCATCTTGTTTCTTTAGTCCTAATTTTCAAACTGAATTTACTCTCTTTTTGTGTCATTGACCCCGAGCTTCTCTGTTTTATTTTCTCCCCTTCCCGTTATCTCAGTATAATCCTCTGTACCTTTCCCCTTCTCACTGATCGGCCTCTCTTGTGTCCTTCTCCACCCCAGGAGCTTATCACCTCGACTGGGTGTCATGCCATGGTTGTCCCCTTTGGTGCCACCTTGTCTTAATGTGCTGCTTTCAGCTACTTGTGCTCTGAATGTTTAAACAAAGAGAAGGGGAACAACTATAGGAAGAAATAACTTGATGACCCATTTTCAGTTTTCTAGCAGAAGCTAACAGATTTTTATTTAAAACGTCCTGGTATGCCATATTTCACACCAAACCCATTTAAAGGGTTTATTGGTTTCATCTGAAGTAAGAACACGGTTCCAGTTAAAATCCCAATAAAGTGTAACAAACTTCATGTTTGTGATGGTTTGACAGAAAACCCTTTTGGTTTTGCAGTGTTGATAAGTTAAACTATATTACTCCTATAAGTTCTCCTGGATCAGTGCTTCATTGTTCTCTTTGTGTCTCTGCTCTGTTCTCTCAAACCCCCAGTCGGTCGTGGCAGATGGCCGCTCAAACTGAGCCTGGTTCTGGTTCTGCTGGAGGTTTCTTCCTGTTAAAAGGGAGTTTTTCCTCTCCACTGTTGCTACATGCATGCTCAGTATGAGGGATTGCTGCAAAGTCAACGCCAGTGACTGTCCACTGTCTCTACAAGCTCATCCAGGAGGAGTGAATGCTGCAAGTCACTGACTGGATGCAATCTGCACTTTTTATCCAATTTGAATAAATAACTGAATCTGACTGAACTGTTCAATAGTTAGGATTAATAGGAATGTATGAACTTGACTTTTGTGAAGAGCCTTGAGACGACATGTGTTGTGAATTGGCGCTATTTAAATAAACTGAATTGAATTGAATTACTCAGTTGAAATCAGTCAATCCTGTAATATATGTAAACAAATGTGATAAATTCTTCATTTTTGAATTGAACAAATTCCATCACATGTTTAAAGAAGAAAGGACATACATTAAGAATTGCCACCAATCAAAAATCATTACACTTTAAGCATTTAGGAAAAATCACTAGGAACTTTAATTCAATGTAGCCAAGAAATAATCCACAATTATATATTTCTGATTCTACTCCACTGCTACAGATAAAGAATATAAAACAAACATTGAAAATATTATCTAAGTAGATGAAGGGTTACATTTTCATCAAACATTTACAGTTTGTATTCACACGGGGTTACACTTGTTGGCTTACCCAGCGAACCAACTGTGGACTTTGTTCATGCAGCTTCCGTATCTCCATTTCTTGCCTTGATAGATGTAGACATCTCAGCAACATCTGTGGGTCTGACAGGGAGGTCACTCAGAAACTGGGAGCCGGTTTGTTTTGGATCAGTTTAGATGCCTTGGTGGTTTGCAACTTTGCACTCAGAACTGGGTGATGCCAAAAGAAAAATAAAACATTTACTCTTAAAATAAAATCTTGAAATTAATCAGTTTTCTTGTTAATTTAGTTGGAGAAAACTTTTTCCTAGTCATGGTTTTTGTCTTGTGTCTGTCTAAAAATCAGCTATTAGCTTTAGCTTCCAGGGAAGGAGTCACAAGGGACTAATCAGCCAATCAGAAGAAGGCTTGGGATAACACATGAGATATGACACATTATATTCTTCAGACTAAGAATATAGAGAAGAACTTTGACACATACCAGCAGACACTGATCACTTTCTATATAAGAGGTTGCTGTGGCATAATTTAAGAGCATTTCTGAGGGACCTTGGATGGGTCTTTTAAATTATAGCTCTGACTGTAGATATGGGCATGTTTTGGCCTGGAGCCATTTTCTTTTTGCCATTTCCTGATTTATAAAGATCAGCACACATGTCTTGCTGTAATGGCATGCTCTCTTGTCTTTCCCATTTTCAAGAGCAGTTTAAAGGAATGGGAAGGGTATGTTCTCATGCCTTTCCCATTTAGAAGAATGGCTTAATAAATGGGGCTTTGGTCAACTGACAAAAGTACAGGATTAGGCACTGTGAAAACACAATTATCTTAAATAACAAAAACATTTGATTATTGACAAATTAGTCAGCTCAAAATTAAATGTGATAACATTTTAAAAATATATTTAAAAATTCTGGTACATTTTAGTGATATCGGCCGAATCCAGTTTAAGGTGCACAAAGTATGAAATAAAGAAGATAAAGTAGGAGCAATTAATAAATAAAAACCGATTTTTTCCTTTAGGATCCTCTGCTTCCCACTGTGCCCTGAATGCTTTTCTACGTTTTGTCTCGGTTAATTGAAGCAGTCACCGTCTCCTTCTCAGTGATTTCAATGGATGTCATAAACTGATTAGCACTGCATTGACTTCATTGCATTAACAGGAGCGCACATTGTGAGCCACTGTGGAGTATTTAGTATATTATTGTTTTGAAGGGGCCGTGCATCACATGTAAATTGTCTGTGTAATTAGATCTGACATAGTAATAATAGGTCTCGTCAAGACGAGAGGGCGGAGGGTGGAAATGTGAAACATACACTTCTAATGCGTCAGGGAGCAGAGAAAGGACTTTTCTCTACAACAACTTTTTGTTCTATTTAGAAAGGTCAAAGTACTGGTCTGAGAAGGAGTTTATTGGAGGTAGTCAGGGTGAGGAACTACTGTGTGATACATGATAGAGGCATGCAGAGTACAAGCCTAAGATCATGACGACTGCAGAAATCTGTGTATATGAGTCTAAATACAGTTTGGTCAGAAGTTTTTATCCACTCATCAGGGGCAGTAGTTAGCTAACCTAACCTTAAATATTTAAGTAGTTTCCTGCCTATTTAGTTGAGGTTTAGCAAACTAGCCGTCTTTAGCCATTTTATCAGACTATGTTTCCAATTTGCTTTACAAACCCGTAAATTTGTCGTCACTTGTAAAGAAAAACAAGTCCTGCCCCTTGTCATAAATCCTGCTTGTACCTTTCATGGACGGGATCTGTCAAGGTGCATTCATGGGGAGGAAAACTCAGGGTGCCATCTTTGCAGATGATGATGTTCTGTTGCCGTTTTCATACAATGGCTTTAGGCGTGCACTGGACCGGTTTACAAGAGAATGGGGCAGATGGGGGCACGTATCTCCTCTAAGTCTCGGGTCATGGCTCTCAACCAGAAAAAGGTGGATCTGAGACAGAGTTGAAGTCTTATTTATGATTGATAGCAGGATGAAACAGGAGACGGATAATAGGATATAGGCTTCGGCTGCAGTAACGAGGCTGTTGCTTGTCTTGGTGAGGAACATGATGTTCTTACTTTTCTAGCCTATATCTATGATCATGAGTTATGGATCATTACTGAAACAATGAGATCCTGGACACAGCTGCTGCATTAGGTTTCCTTTGCGGGGGTCATCTTTAAAGAGAGAGCATGAAATAAAGCTGCTGTCCTTCAACACTGAAAGGAGTTGGCTGAGGTGGTAAGACCACCTGAGGAGAACCCAGGGCAGACCCAGAACTTGTTGGAGTTATTATTTATGCCTTCTGACCTGGGAACACCCCCAGGAGGAGCTGGACTGTGTCGATGGAGTTCTGGATTTCTCCTGATCTGTGATAAGCAGAAGGTTATCTCTGGTCAGTTGGACGGACAGACAGATTAATAACAAAACTTTCTTCAATATGATGCCTTAGTATTTTATTTCTTTAATAAATGATTTTATCCCTTCAGCCATCAATCCTGGTCCTCTGTCTCTCCATCCGTTTTTTCCATCCTCTGCATTCTGTCATCCATCCAGATGAGTCCCTCAGAGACCGAGCTCAGGTCACTCATGTTCCTCTCTGTGTGTTTTCTTCATGCTTCACTCTGTGTGTGTCCTTTATCTTCTTATCTCTTCATGGCTCTGCTGTTATGTGTATGTACAACTGTGTGTGTGTGTGTGTGTGTGTGTGTGTGTGTGTGTGTGTGTGTGTGTGTGTGTGTGTGTGTGTGTGTGTGGATGTGACAGACTGTGAAATGGTGCGTAGTAGCACCTGGGCCCTTCAGTGTTGATTGATCGGCTTGGTCATGTGGAAGAGTCCCATCTGGCCAGCCACACTACTGTGTGTGTGTGTGTGTGTGTGTGTGTGTGTGTGTGTGTTGCAGAGAAAGTGCTTGTTTGTGTGTAAGAGGTGATAGAGATGTGCAGCATTAAACAGTGTGTTTATTGTGAACGAGGGAGAGAGAAAGAGCTCTTCAGTTATAACTGTGACACCCAGAGGCCAAAGATGAACTGGATTTTATCATCTGAAAGAGAAACTGGGAGCCTTATAAGAAATTTTCTGTTTTCTTTCCACCAAGAATCCCTCTGTTTGTGAAGGACAGAGCCCCATTTTATTTGGCGAATAATATGGCAGCTCACTGTTATATATAAAGATATATTCCTTAAACCTAGTGGCAACAGATTGGAGAAAACTCTGTCAAATTTACCACATTCTTTTCAATATTATTATTTTAGTGTTGTTTGTGACTGACATGTTTTTTTTATGCACATCTTTATTTCTAAATCTTTGCAGTATTAGTATTACTCATCATATTTCTCAAAAAAGGCTCAAAAGAAATATCTATCTCCGTGTTTACCATCTTGTAAACTGGAACTTTTTCATTCTTGTGTGAATTCCAGTTATCCCCAACTGTAATTCCAGCAGGCATGGAAATGTTCTGCTGTCCATTATTTTCCACATCAATATTGTCCTCTGGACACTAGAAAAATACCCAAATTACAACTTTTTATTGGTGGAAATTGGGGATACTTTGCCAAAATGTTGAAAAAATCTTCACAGGTCTGACATCTTTTCAAAATAAAATCCCTTCCTAAATTAGGCGGACTGAAATGGTTTTGTGATGCATGGCTTTTGTTGTGAAATGTTCACATGCATACCACCTCACTGAAAGGTTCAGAATGAATGAATGAATCAATGAAAGGGCAGCATTGTTGGATAAAGTCGTGGGGCATTAATATGTTTATTGAATTGCTTTGATAAAACTGGAATAAATGTAATATCTCTGGTATTCATACAGACCCAGTCCAGTTGATTTGGCCACATGTTTTACATCATTATCCTGATGAAAGATCGAATCATGACCCATTTTAGGATTTCTGTCAGAGGCCACCAGGTTTTCATTTAAAATCTCCCGGGATTTCAAAGACTTTATGAGGCCATGCTCTGTAACAAGGTTTCCATGAAGGTCCTTTGGAAGAAAAACAGGCCCACAGCATGACAGATCTTCCACCATACCCCACAGTGGGTATGAGGCGCTTTTCATCCTTTGTTTCTCAGCAGACCCACCTGGAATGTTTGTTGCTAAAAGCTCGCTCTTCTTCTTAAGTCCCAGTGAAGTTTAACTAACTCCACCCTGTTTATGTTTGTGATGGTAGGACAAAAAGGGCTTTTTTTTTTGGCATGACTCCCAACTTGTTGTTATAGAGACCTGTTGACCCCAAGATGTGAATTTTTACACCTGTGAGCCTTGGATCAGAAGTCGCTAGACTTTTTGGTTGTCGGTCATTTTGACTGACAGGGTCAAAACATCCGGTCATAATTTATTTGTATCCATCCGTCCATCACTCCATCCATTTTGTATACCCGTTTCTGCCGTACAGGGTCGCGGGGTTAACTGGTAACTATCTCCAGTGGTCTACGGGTGAAAGGCGGGGTACGCCTTGGACAGGTTACCAGTAACTATTTTTACCAGTCACTAATTAAAAATTAAATAGCATTTATTTTCCATTCATTTTAATTAATATTTAGTCCAAACAAGCTGAACAGAGAATCCACATCAACCAGATGAATACATTTTAATTTTTCTCTGCAGTGACCAAAACACTGACTGTGGTCCCAGTAACTACATATGAACAATGAAATTAAACAACTGCACTTAAAATATGAACAGATCACCTGCTGTGACCTGAACACACAGCCTCACAACTTCCTCCTGGTCCACATGGACCTGAATTGTGCACTTGTATGTGTGTAATCAAATGTCTCGAATGCGATTGCTGCAGAGGCTTTTGGACTTTTTCCTTGGACTTACGATTTGTCATGGCTTTTTCGACATTGTTCTGGAGGCTGAATCTGTGCTCTGCCGCCACACTAGAGACCGGAATTATAAGCGCCACTTCAGAAATTATGCTGAGGCATACCGCATGATTTTATTTGAAGGCTTTTTATACAAGTTTAGTGCCAATAAGTTTGGAGGACTGTTTAAGATGCTCAAAGTTTTCTTTATTTAGTTATTCTGTACCAAATAATACAACAGATGGTTCTTTAAACTATTGTTGCACAGTCCAAAACCCACAGTTATGGTGAATAATATTGACAAATACTGAAAGCTCAAGTTGTCTGGGGTAAAACTCACTCATTGCAAATGTATGGGATAAATTTATAGCCATAAAATCCGGATTAATGGGGCGCTGGTAGTTGAGTTGGGAAAGTGTGCGCACCACGTGCAGAGGCTATAGTCCTCGACGCGGTTGTCCTGGTTTGGATTTCCGATCTCGGGCCGTTTGCTGCATGTCTTCCCCTTCTCTCTCCACCCTCTCTCCTGTCTGATTACTGTACAATAAAGGCCACTAGTTCCAAATCCAAAAAGAAATCCAGATTAATTGATGTCGCCTGTACATCATTTGGGTCATAAGGGAATTAAGTCGAATGGAAACTAGGGTTAGGTTATTACCCAGGAAAGTTTAGCCACATTGGTCTTTTTTATGTCTGTTTATGCTCTTTAGCTTCATGTACTTTAATCCAGCTCCTTTTATCATTGCTATGGAATATGGCATTAAATGAACCCCAATTTAAAAATCAATGATATTGTTAATAGTTTGAAGGCTCCAACATGATATGTTGAATTACATGGGTGTAAAAAGTAAAAAAGTGGTCAACAATAGTGAAGATCCAAAGGATTATTGCCTTATTTAAAGGTTTATTCAACTTTTTTTTACAGTTCCGGGAAAGCAGCGAGTGTTGTTGATGCAGAAATTCAGCAGGCGTTTGTCATTCAGCTCAATAAGTTTAAGGTGGTCGTAGTATGTCTAACATTTCAGTCGTATTTTATTTTTCTGTTTCTTTAAAATTATGTCTGTAAAGCCAGAAAACCCCTTCTTGTAGCTCTTGTTTTCACTAAATGAACAGGTCTGAGCTAAAATTTAGGTTGAAGAAATAGAGTTTAAATGTGAAAAGCAATCAGAGACAAAAAGGAAAGCAGATGCTGGTAGAAACTAAGACAGAGAGACATATTAGGAGAGCGTGAGTCAGAAAAAGAGTCGTTTTTTGAAACGAAGCCAACTGATAATTAATGCCTCTGACATCAAGGTGTTCTAATTAAGCCTGGCATTCATTAAGCCAAGTGTGTGTGTTGTAGAGGGGTGTTCACTGCTAGCTTTTAGGAAGGGGGATATGTTAAGTGTTAATTTTTACTCTTTTTGGACACAAGAAAAACAGAAGTGGAAGAAACAAAGTTCAGTTGAGGCTGCCCAGCTGGTGGCAGCCATGTTGAAAGTTTGCTGTTAGCGTTAACATTGCTGTGTTCCCCACAACAACGCCCAGTTACGTTTGATTAAACTGCAGTCAATACATTTATGATCCATTTGATTTTTTTATTCCTTAAGTGTTACTGCTGCAGTTTTAAAACATCTAAATCAACTAGATGATACCTATCTGGCTAAGCTGCCATGTAATGTCTAACACTAGCTAGTCTATAACGGACAGTATAGCTGATATTAGATTTTTTTCTCTAAAGCTAAAGTTTATCCAGATTCATAAAGTTTATCCAAGTTTATCTCTGAATACACAGAACATCTTAACTAATAGTTGACTGGTTAGCTAACTTTCAATAGTTAAAAGGCTAGGATAATTAAGTGGCCATGCTGAAAGGTTTGAACAGACTGGCTGGATTAATATGTGATAGGCAGGTAATAGGCTAGGCTAATGGGCAATAGCTAACTTAAGACATAGCTTACTGGCTAGCCTAACACATACGTAATGCTGAAACAATAAAAATTCAATGATTAGTATTTTTTATTTAATTTATCAAGTCTCCTTGCAAGAAAACACCTGTTAGCTCTGATTAGACAATATTTCCATCAACTAGCTAAAAACAGATGCCTAATACTTAAGCAGGTAATTATTAACTGGCTAGGGCAACATGCTAGAATAAATTAACTTGACTAAGAGTCTAACAAACTAGGTTAGGACATGGTTACCGCCTGAGTAAGCTCACATTTATCTAACTAGCTAGCCCAACACATGCAGCATAGCTGCTGTATATTTTTTACGTTGAAATATAAAACAAAAGTGTTTTTTTTCAATGTAAACTTGATCTAGGTCACAGCTAGGTGAGAACAACTAGGCTGGTTAACAGCTAATAACTAACCTATTAGGTGAAAATGTGATCGCAAACCAACCAGAGCCTAAAACGTTTACACAGCAAGTTTAAGAACCCTTTCTTTTTAAATCTAGGGAGTCTCTGGGCTGAAAGCTCAAAATGAGAGAGGAGATGTTGGGATTAACGACATTTAGTGTCTTTCCAATGACAACTATTTGAGAAAATCATAAAACAACATGAAGTTATAATCAAGTTTGATGAGCTAGCCATAAAGTTCACTGTGGGATACAAATATTTAACTGTAATTAATTGGGTGACGTGAAAGAGACCTGAGACTAAAGGGACCACAATAACACAGGGTTAAATTACAATTAACTTGATAATAAATAAGAAAACAAATGTAGAGATAATTACATTAAAGAGAAAAGACAAGAGATGCGTTAAATGTCTAAAGAAACAGGCTGTAAACCGAAGTGCAACACTGCGTGAAATGGCGTTGGAGGGACTCCAAACTTACCTGGCAAGCAGCATTGATGGGTGACCAAGATATGCAAAGGGACCAGATACAAAGTCAAGTTTTGGGATCTCTATCCATTTTTGATCGGAGGATTTTTAGATTGCTAATTAGGCATGGAGGGCTAGCCATCGACAGCTGCATTCATCATCATAAAACGTAATAATTAATGACATTCCAACAAAGAAAAATATGCAAATGAGCTCCACTCATTAGCATTTTCATATTCAGCTCCCATAATGCTTTTGCTGACAAGGTTGTAATTAATGAAAATTCATGTCTCTTAGCTGAGGTCTAGATTGGATCACATTCATTCGCAATCCCCCAAACGAGGAGTGGAGGCGGAAAAAATAAAAAACACAACGGGGATCTCTGCCAAGTTTTTAGTGAGACGAGCGGGAGGGGCACGAGAGCGAGAAGACTAAGGAAAATGGTGGTGGAGGAAGGCAGATGGCAAAGAGAGCAAGAGATGAGGAAGTGAATAGAGAGAGAGAGACCGGCACTGATGCAGAAATTTACGGTCGAACATGCAAAGAGACATGAAAAGAGAAACCTGTAAGAGAGGAAGAGGGAGGAGGAGGAGCAGTACTGAAAAAATAAACTGTAAAGAAACAAAGAAGATTGTTGTGATGTAAGATTTGTTATACTTCTTACATTGTTACTAAAACACTGTTTTTGTTACAATTTAATTACAGTAACAACAGATTAGTTTTTTCAACAATGTTACAAACATTTCTTCTTCTACTGTTGAAATTTAAAGTATTAAAAACTGTAAAACCTTTTACAACCATTTTTGTGTTCCTCCTTAACAGTGAATTAATTTGGAATCTGTGATAATAATAATAATAATTAATAATCATAACTTTTAAGAAAGTGATGGTTTTTATTTGACAGATTTATGTTTAAGCGGTCTCACGACAGCAATTAAATAGTGAATAATACATAAATATGAGAAGGTTTTTAAAAAATGCCACAAAGGAAACATACAAACACAATAAGTTCGATAAAATTAAAGAAGTATAATATAAAAGATATAAATTAACATTAGCTTTCCTTTTATATGCTCAAATAGAATAAGTTCAACTTTTGTATTGATTTGGTCTGAGAGATAAACAGAACTAGTTAATCAATTAACCAGATCACATAAAGTCCTTCCAGGTCAAACAGTCCAGTTCAGTTGGGTTAGAATCCAGTTCAGGACAGATTAAAAACAAAATCTGCAAAATCTTCATAATAAGGTTTTTGCAGGTTTCGGTCAGTTAAATTTAAGACATTTTTAAGAACAATATAAATTAAAGAAAGACATGTTTACTAAGTCAATATATGAAATTTAACTTACCTACTAAATAAAGCATAATAAATATAACTATTGAAGTTTTCTGGCTCTGGCGTGTAACCCAGTAACCCAGGCCACCAGTATGCAGTAAACCCTTATACCAGTTACTGATGATGTTGTTTAATAAAAAATTTAAATCTGTGACAGTAATAAATATGAGAGACATGTCAGAGGTCAGAGGTCAAACAAAGGACCAGCAGCTCAGTTTGGTAGGATGTACAAGTAAAAAGGAAAGGAAAAATGCTTCTCTGGTGTGTTAAATGGTTGTGGCATTATAAATCTTATTTTCAACTGAAAATATTCAGATCACACAGGTCAGAATGAACATATTTACCTCTAATTACCTAACTTTGGTCACAGAAGTACAGAAATACTTACTAAAAACTCTTAATTTTCTTAAACGGATGTAAAAATTGACAGATTTGGCAATACTACACAAAATATGTTATTTATTCATGCATTCCGACGTAGTAACTAAACTTACTGACTATATTTGTGAGACATATTTCACTCCTTTTTCTGACAGGTTTACATTAAACCCTCAAGATATCTTTGACACTTGTTTTAAATTCTCTAGAGGTGCTTTAATTTGAAAATTTAACATAATCTACATCAAGCCTTATTAATTCAGCTATTTAAAGGTTGATACAGCTCAATAACCCCCTGCTTCAGGTGGATTTTAAACGGCTTTCACCAGATTATTTTGTTTCTTTTAAACAGCCAGCGTGTCGTTAAATGCACACCTCATATGGACGCTGTCAGCTTGTGTTTTCTCCAGCCGTCCTGGTGGAGGTGAGGTCTGTAACAGTGGGTGGCAGCATTACACCGAAGCTGTGACTGGTCAGCAGGTGCTAAAACCAGTCAAACAAGCAGGAACCTGATCCTAATGAGCCCGGTTCCAACTTTACTGCAGCATGTAATCCTTCTGACTGATTTAGGAGGGTTAAGAGACAGTAAATGTAATTGACTTGAACAGAGTGGAGATGGAAAGATGTAGGAGGGGAGGCAGGAAGAGATGGTCCTTATGTGTGGGATGCTGCTGTACACCTGTGAAAACGTAGCGTCAGAGCCTCACCATGTTGTTTGTGTGTGTGTGTGTGTGTGTCTGCTGGTACTGACAGATAGCAGCGACTGTGGTTTCACAGCTGAACTAATAATAATATTTTGCACTTTACTTCTTGAAGCAGCAGCTTGTTACCATCTTCATCGTCTCCAGTCACAATATTTAACATGTTAGGTTTGCAGTGACCGTGTCGAGCAGAAATAACTTTAATGCTGTTTTTTAAATGAATAGTGTGCAGCGTGGTGAACACGAGGCCATATAAAGCAGATCTGTTTGGTGTATGTGCTGGCTGTACATGCGTGTGTGTGTAAAATGTTGGCAGCAGATAGCAGTTGCCCCCTGGGCTTTGCCAACGTGGCACTGCCCCCTCTGCAGCAGCATGGCACAGTCTCTGTCTTTGTTGTGAAGCTGGCTCTGTTTGTGTGTGTTGTGTTTTGTGCACTCACAAAAAAAAGAAAACATTTAATAAAATAATAGTATCTTAGTCTGAAAAACGTAGAATTTGGACATTGAATAGTAATTTCTTTTATTTCAGATAAAAAGCTAAAAATATGAATAGAAAAGCAGATTTGCAAATCTTTTTTTTAGGGAATTTGAACATTTGTAATTTAACTGAAACCCGGCCCACATTTAAATCTTCCTTGTGGAAGAATCCTGAGAAAGTCTTTGGTTCTGAGCTAAAATCAGCAGACTGTGGTCACCAACAGATGACCGAGCCTCCTCACAACCAAAGACCCTTTGACAAATATCACTCAGCATGAGAAATGTAGGTAAATCTGTCAGTTAAATGCAATCTGTGTTTTTTGCTGTGTAACAAATAAGGTTTATTGTTCATATTCAATGATGTTATAGTTGCAAACTTCGTGCACTCGTGTTCTCGATGGTTTCAAGCACTGAACCATTTTTCTTTGCACTTCAGTGACTGAAAATTGTGATCGAAATGTTGAAGAGTGTTAATGTAGCACAGACTGAAAATCCAGTATGCATCTGACTTCACGTAGATTTTCTAACCTAGATGACAATAAATGATAAAAATTGAATTGAAAGAGACAAAAGAAGCAGCGGAGTATAACAAAACAGAGTCATCAGATAGCAGAATTTACGCAAAATTTAGGTCGTATCAGAAACAATCTTGATGAGTGGCAGAACCCTCTGGTGGCCACACTTGTACATTTTCAGGTATCCTAGGTGTTTTACGTAGAAGATACAGCAGGTTAAAGAGAGCCTTCAGTTTCTGTTTTAAAGGAACCATTCAGAGCTGAAATATAAAGGGAGTGAACGAGAATGTGGATGTGTCTCTGTGCACTCTGGGCTGATTTAACTGAAAGCTGTAAGTCCAACAGCAGTGGGAGACGCACTGGCTGACGTTTGGATGCATAAATCGTGTGTGGCGATAAAAATAAGGGCTCGATGGTGGTTAAAAGCAAAGAAAAAAAGTTAATAAGTCGCCTTATGTTTTACAGTTCAGAATGAATGTGTGACATCACACTGAGCTTAACATTCTGTGGAAAAACTTATAAAAATCACAAAACGTAAACTATGAATGCATAAAAACTGCAAAAAGTAACCTAATGAAATTTCAGTCAGGTATCGTCCAACTTTCTGTGAGCTGTTTAAGCTTTAAACGATGTTTCTATGGTAACCTGTGGCTGAGCGATGGAGCGCCAACGCTGGTTTCTCATTCCTTAAACCAAAATCCTACTGTAACTGGAACATTTTTCTGATATTTTTTAAAAACAAACACTATGTAAAGTATAGCTGTGTACATAGTGTAAGGAAACTGAATTAGTTTGGGTATGAAACCCAGCTGGAGACATTTTAACATTTTGTTGAAAAGGAGATTTTAAAATTTTTTTATAGGGTTGAAATCCAAAGTTTGTGACGTCATTATTGGCTGAATGTTCTGTAAAATAAAATTTAGAAAGAAAAATAACAGAAAAACTTTTAAAAGTATCAAAACATGGTTTTAGTCAGATAAAGTCCAACTTTCTGTGAGCTGTTTAAACTTAGAACAGAACTTTATCAAAGTCACCGTGTAGTATTCCTGATCAAGGTACACATGCGTACTTTTTAAATAGTCAACAACTAACTGAAAATGATGAAGAAATACACCAGAATAATGAGAAGAAACGTGTGCTTCAGTGTTTGTGCAGTGGCCCCCTTCAGTGTCACCTGTATCACCAGCACTGCACTGTAAAATCAGATAAATGCATAAGCATCGACATTCCAAGTGTGTTACAGTTACTTCATGTTATCTCCAGCAGCCCTGGAGTCTGAGTCGAGGTGTTCTCCTTGCGGTTTCGTCTAAACTGAACATGTTTATATTGTGTGAACAGATGTTTCCTGTGGCAAGCTTTTAGGTAACAGACTCACCATCTCTCTCTGTGTCTCTGTGTCTGCGCTGACACCAAGCAGGAGGGGGAAAAAGCACTTTGGTTTCATTGTAACTGCTGTCACTTTGTTCGGCTGAAATACTTTTGCTCAATATTTGAAATTTCGATTTGGCTTTCTGCTTGGGTGCAGCAATCAGAAGGAGTTAACTTTATGATTAAAGGAATTTCTGCCCTGAATGTTTGGATAAAAAGGATCTTTCCATGTATTTAAGTTTGGTATTATTCCATTGATGGAGACATATCATTTGTCTTGCCCTCATTGTTCAGGAGTCACTGGTTTTTCAGTCATAATTGGGACAAATTAAAGCCAGGTTGTTGCTCTATGACTCGAGGAACACTTCTGTAATCATCTAGAAAATATGTAGAAGGGGATACGTTTTTGCACAAACATCCAGGGACAGGTTATTTGGACAGGAGGGTGATCTTCAGAGTCCAAACATTGATTATTTCAAATTTCTGATGCAATGAGCTGCTCAGATAGTCTGAGAAGATACACAGGAGAGAAAATAATGTCTAACAAAAAAGATAGGAAGTATATTGACAGAAAGGGATTTAAACCATGAGAAAATAGTACAATAACAGAATAAAAGCTAATTTACCGTGGCTCTACATATACAGTTAGTGTTGTGCCGGTTTATAATTAAAAAGAACAAGCTGAAAGTTCAGTTCACACAGATGAAAATGAACTAAGTCATGTTCATAGTTCACTTTTTCAAAGAATGAACTAAGTTCACAAACCTAAAAGTGAGCTGGTTCAAGTTAATTTGTTACATTAAGCCACTATCTTACACAATAGAACCTGTTAATCGCACCCACCTGCAAATCACTGCCACTCCAAAACTAATCAAATGAATTTACCAACAAAACAATCATAGATAAGAGATAATTATTACACCCAAGAGAAAAATAATGGTTTTTCACCTCCTAAATAATGTGGGATCATAATATGTAGAAAGTGGAAAATACCAGGTGCAGTCAAGGTATACTGTATGTGCAGTAAAACCTTTATTTAGCCTGCATGAACCAAATTACGCAGGACTTCAAAAACATAAAGATACATCCAGTTACTTGGGAAAAGATCTGGCTGTGCATTGAAAAAATCCAGAATATTCTGGGTGCTAAGTACACCAAGCAAACATTTGTCATGTACTGTAATGTAAACTTAGCTTGGAGTTACCCTGCTCATTGTACTAGTCAATACTGAACTAACAACTTTTTACATCCCCAAAAGGAAGTTAACAGCAAGTCAACAATGAAAAAGATTCTTAACTTATATCTTATACATTTAACTAGCAATCTGCTGTTGTGCATACAGCATTGACTTCAGAAAGTTTAGTCTTTAAGTCAGAAATATTCTCTTGGAATGCATTGCTCAACAGTTTCTGTAACTGCTTTCTTGAGGGCACATGCCTGGATGGCTGCAAACCTGTCACTAATTTGATGAACGATGGCTTGTCCACCTTACTTAAAGGCTGCAGATCTCCCACAGTGTAATTCAGTACAAGCTTGTCCACCTGTTGTTGGGAGACGAAGGAAACAGGACCTTTACTAAATGCAGTGAGCTTCAATTGGGTGGATGTACTCGGCGGCGGTTCTCTCTTTGTTAAGGATTTCTGACGTTCATCATTCAGTCGCAGATATTTCCCAAGATAACTCGGATGCTTTAACTCAATGTTGCGCTTCAAATTGAATGAAGTGGATGTGGCTGAAGTACGTGCTTGTTTGGTAAGACCCGGTGGGCACAGTTTGCACAAACACAGGAGTTTTTTCTGTCTAAGTTTTGCTTTGTACATAAAACTCTGCCTAGTGGTGTGTAAAACTGGCTGCAGCAATGCCAGCAGCAGAGTCTGAAACGCCTGGACTAGCATTAGCACTGGACATGTTGGACCGCTATGGTGTCGTTGTAAAACCTCACATTTTCCAATGAAAAGTGAAGTTATCAAATGAACGCAAACGCTCATTCTTCTCAGAGTGAGCAGTGCTCTCATTTACGTTCATTATCTGAAAACTGATCGGTTCAGTTCACCGTTCACCGAAAATATTAATATATTTAGTGAACGTCGTTCATTGAACGCATTCATGCACAACACTGTATACAGTGCTGTCCCAAAGTATTTGCCTCTTAACAGATTTCTTGTCTCTTTGCTTCTTTGACATGTTTAAATATTTCAAACCAAACAAACTTTAATATTAGACGAAGATACGTTCAGTGAAGGGTTTTTTAATTTATTACGTGAAAAAAGTTGCCTGACCAAGCTGACCCTATGTGAAAAGGTAAACCCCTAAACCTAATAACTGGTTGTTCCACCCACCAACAACAACTGCAATCAGGTGTCTGTGATAACCGCTAATGGGTCTTCAGCATCACTGTGAGGACTTTTGGTCCACTTTGCTTTGCTGAATTGATTTAATTGAGACACATTGGAGAGTTTTCACCCTGTGATAGACTGGTGACCTATCTGGGGTTTTTCCATGCCTCTCACCCAATCACTGCTGGAGATAGACCCCACCCCGCCATGACCCTGCAAGGACAAGCAGATTGGACAATAAATGTATGGATGGGGAGTTTTCTAGCCTGAGCTGCCTGTTTTAGGTAATGCTATTGCCTCACACACAAATGTAAGTTTGGACTTTGACTAGGCCACTCCAAAGACTTTCGCAATCAATCACAGCAAGTATTCCATGGGATTGCAACTCTCCAATGGATGCCATCTTTGCCCAGTCTCTCTTTCTTACTGTTGAATTATGACCTCTGACCTTAACTGAGGCAGTGAGGCCTGCAGTCCTTTAGATGTGGTTCTGGGTTCTTCTGTGTCCTCCTGGATGAGTGTTTGTTGAGCCCTTAGAGTAATTTTGGTAGGCCTTCTCTGTTTTTTCCATGTGTGGATGATGGCTGTCATTGTGGTTCTCTGGAATCCCAAAGCCTTAGAAATGGCCCTGTAACCCCTTCTAGTCTGTTAGAAGTCAGTGACTTTGTTTCTCAACTGTTCTTGATTTGTTTTTGTTTTTTTAGATCTGGTCATAATGTGTTGCTTTTTGAGATTTTTTACCTACTTTATGTTGTCTGACAGGTTCTGTTTATGTTATTTATTGGTTCTGCATGCAATACAGGGATCACATCTAAGTGTGAATACTGAAGTTGATTAAAAATGTTGATTATTTCTAATTGAAAGCAGTTTTTCTATCAGATTATCTTTGATTATGAAACGTGTTTGATCATCATTTGATTAAACATTTAAACAATAAATCCACTAGGAGGGCAAATACTTTTTCACAGCACAGTTTTACATGGGTTATGGGTTAAAATGAAATGAAAATGTCCCAGTCTGTACTTTGCATGACACCTTCTTCCCATCCATTTTGACTCCTGACCAAACCAGAGTAACTGTGAGCTCCTGCTGGTAGATGTGACTGATTGGAGTCATGTGACCACATGTCATGGAGCAGAACAAGGAGTTTTACTTTACATTCTCAGTTGTCAAAGCAGTTATAAGATGTCCCTGTGGCAAGTTTCATCTCCTACAGAACCGTAGACTGTTAAAGTTCAGAGCAGAAGGGGAGGGTTGATGTTCAACAGATTTACTTGGAAGGGATTATAGAGAGCTCATAACTAAAGAAAACCTGGATTTGTTGAAGCCAGAGGAACATCTGATGTGCAGAAAGTCCATCCATGGAGAGTTTTTTAGATGTTATTTACATAAAGCACAAAGCAGAATGCAGATTAAGAACTCACACCTCAGTTGTAATGCTCTACATCCCCCCTTCTTTTCTCTTCTCTCTCCGACAGTAGCCTCGTTCTCTCCACTCTGGCTCGCTCCTTCTCTGTACCATATGGCGTAGCATGGTACATTTAGCTTGTCAGTGATAATGGATGACCATGGAAGCCCAGTTTTGCTTTAAGCGCTAGCTTGCTGCTTTGGTGTGTGTGTGGGTGTGTGTGTGTGTGTGTGTGTGTGTGTGTGTGTGTGTGTGTGTGTGTGTGTGTGTGTGTGTTGGATGATGGCTGCTGATGCTTTTGGCTGTGGGATGAGGGATCATGAAGCAGAATCGGCCCTGACGTTCACCTAACACACACAAACGCAGTAAAAGTGAGCTTTGCTGGTGCTGGTTGTGGTCCACACTGCTACTGCTGCCACTTACAGGCAGTTTGCTTCATCCAACAAATCTGATTGGTTGTCATCAGGAGTAGAACCTGTTTTTACAGCTTTCACAACACAAAGAGAGGGAGTTTTGGACTGATTTATCAGGTGGTCTCTAGTCCAAGAAATTATGTTTCCCTCTGCCAGATTGTCATGGTTGAAGCAAACTTCTGACCCACATGCGAGAAAACTCTCAGGAGACCAGGGTCAAACTTAAACTGGTTTATTGGATTACAAGGGAACGGAGATGTGTGGACCAGGGAGAAGGGTTGGGCTGGACAACTGCGAGATAAAGGGCGAGAGATGATCTAATGCCTGGTTCACACAGCAGGATTTTTTTGCCGATTTTTGCACCGATCCTCTCTTTCCGACATGCTCTGATTATTGTGATGACTCTTAAGATAATCTTATGAGATAATCCTGCCGTGTGTGGTGTGTTAAGAGTGATCTAGTCTGCCTGGTAGGACATCAGGACCGCTGTAACCTTAAACCGGGAATATTGAATATATTGGATTCAGTGGTGATTACTCTAAGACTGCAAGGGAAGCTCAGCTTCCCCTAAAATGACAAGAAATAAGTGATCAAATATATACTGTTGTGTGTACATTAGAGGGTGACACGGGAGTGGATTTTCTCTCCTGTCCCATCCCGCTCCCACAGAAAAATGTCTTGTCCCATCCCAATCCCAGGCCAGCATAACGAAAAAAATCCTGTCCCGTCCCACTCCTGGTAAATTGACTCCCACTCCTGTGCCTCTCCGAGTTTTGTTTTCTTCATTTAGTCTTTTGGTAATTTGTTTCTTTGAAGGACCAGTTAGGTCCCTGTTTTTAGTTGTAGTAAAGGCCAGTTAAAGTAAAAAGAATAATAATGAAGAAATAATAAAATATCAAACAAGGAAACAGACCATGTCTATCTTAGTTGTATTTTACTTATTTATTAAGTGATTGTTTCCTTTGAACAATGACATTACTTTTATGTTTCAAGTTGCTGAAACGAAAGAAAAATGCACCTAGTAAGAGAACTGTACTTGTTGAACAAAAGGACAAAAAGACAAAACCTTCATAATTTAGAAACTGTACCTGAATGGTTCACAGCCCTGGTCCTCAGGGACCTCTTCCCTGCAGGTTTTAGATGTTTGTCTGCTCCAGAACACCTGATTTAAATTCTAACATGATCTCCTATACAGGCATCAAGAATGGAGGGTCAAACTGGACAAAATTAATACAATAAAATCATCATTAAATAAATAAATGTTGTGAATGTCTCATAAGTGAAGTAAATGTAACATGAAAGAAATGTAACATTAAATGTGCCATTAAATAAAAGGTACCATTTATTTATTTAATACATCATTAGAAACAATAAATGTACCATTATATCATGAAATGAACTATTATGCAATTAAATGTGCCACTGAATAATTAAGTATAATTTTAAAGACGACATGACGTAATTAGTGGTACACTTAATATTTAATGATGTATTAAATAAATTGTACATTTAATGGTACATTCAATTTTTTTCTATTTCACAACATATTTATTTTATATCTTCCCTTGATGAAGCCTTTCTACGAGGGGACAAGGGGAATTTTTTTTTTTTGTGTCCCCACGCAATAGTCTTTACGTTATTTCGCAATACTTTGTGAGATAGTTTCCAAACCAGATAACTGCAAAAATGAAACAAACACTACACCCGTTTTGAGATTTATTGAGTTTTATTTTGAAATCGGCCTTAAATAAAATTATCTTCAAATCAGACTAAAAGACAGTTTTTATCCACAAGCTGTCAAACAAACTACTGAACAATAAAACTGCACGAAACCACATCTGTGACACTTTATTTCCTTATTACTGCTGCATGATGTGGACTTTTTTTTTTGTACACCATTAGTGTTTTTGTTTTTATCGTGATTTGAACGGTTCTTCTTATCCTAAGTATTTAATCACATTGTTTACTGCGTGTTAACCTGCATATGACAAATAAACCATATTAATGACATATCAGTGTTTATTTTATGAGCAGTTTATCATCTGTGCTGTTGCTCCAAAATGCCGAACGTAAAAGTATTGCGTGGAGACGCAAAAGAAATAAATTTCCTCATGTCCCCTCACGGGCTTCCGTACCTTAAATCTTTAGAGCACATGCAGCAGTTTTGTTGGTCAGATGAGACTTGACACATGTTGGTACTTTTGGTTTGATGAATGAAGAGATGCAGGACTGATTTAATCCAGAATCTGTCTTACAAGTGTCCTTTAATCTCTGGTGAACTTGATTACAACTAAACACGTTTTACAAGCAGCAGACTGCGTGTTAAAACCGCTACATTCAACTCTCCGGAAGTTCGGTCATATTTGAGACTTTCCTGTCAGCTCTATGAGTTTAATAGATAAGTCCTTATTTCTGACTTTACGTTACAAATCCAATTTTACCACGTCCAGTTCTCCACCTGCGTTTGCTCCCTCCATCCTGAACGCAGGTGGAAAACATCGAGCAGAAGCACTGTTGGCTTGTGGGTCGTGTAGTTCGTTTGACTCGCATTATAGTTTAGGCTTCTTGGAAAAAAACTACACATCAATTCAAGTTTTTTTTTCTTAACGTTTATAACAAAGTCTCAGTTTTACATTTCCAAAGACAATTGATCCTAGTTTATTCTCCCTCCTATTGGTTAGCTCCCGCTCCCGTCTGCTCCAGTTCATGTTTTATCCTGTACCGTCCCAATCACGTGATCTTTACTGATGCTGTCTCCCGTCCCGCGGGATTCCCGTGGGACTCCCAAAAAAATGTCAGCCTCTAGTGTACATGTCATTGACTAAATATGCGCTACAACGCACTCAAATTCTGTTCAGAATCAGCTTCTTATCACTTGTAACAACGAGGCTTTTCTCTCACTCATTCCCACAGCTTCACAGTACTTTAAACAGTGAGTTCAATAGTGAAGCAAAAATGCTGGGCTTTGGCCGTGGCGCTGATGGTGTAGGGGTTCAGCGTGCGACCATATATGGAAGCTACAGTCCTCGAAGCGGCCGTCCTGGGTTCGAGTCCCGAACCTGGCGATATTTGTCAAATGTCTCCCCCTCTCTCTACCCCTCTTTTCTGTCTGCCTACTGTCAAAAATAAAATAAAAATAAAAAGGCCACTAGTGCCGAAAAAATATCTTTAAAAATGCTGGGCTTTGTCCCACCCATCGGACGCTCAGCTTCTGCATGATAATTGGATGATCTGTCTGCTGAATCCCTTTTTGATTGACAGCGAAATGAGCGAATCAGCAATCTTGAAATTGAACTTCCCCTCCTTGAAAGACCAGCATCCGCCACTGATTGGATTGTCTTGCCCCGATTTCCTACCGTGTTGGGTGTTCCCCAAGGACAAATGAGCACGCAGCCTATTAAATGTGACGTGTAGCCAATCAGAAAGCAACGTGACAGAGGTGAGTATTGAGGTGAGTGAATCAGAGAGCTGATCCTACTGGTCTGTAGTGGATTGATCGGAGCCAGCGAGGTGTGAGCAGAGTCTGGAGGTGTTGAGCTGGGTTTTGGTATGGAGCAGATGGTGGAGTGTTGGTGGGCGGACAGGTTAGGCTTGGAGGTTCCCATAAAGGGGAGCTTGATGTTGCTGGTCGTGGTGGAAAGTTGTCTGTGAGGTTGTGGCTCAAGGAGGTTTGAACAGGGAATCTAGGAAGCTTCACTGAGAGGAGGATCCAGGGCAGAACTCAGAATGTAACACTGGGAAAATTCAGAGAGTGAGGTCAGCATAGAGTCAGCCATCAGTTGGTGTTCACAATAATATTACATAAGAATTGTTTTTGGTTATAAATGATAAAAAAGATCATTTTAGCTTCATTTTTTTAATTATGTCTTGGAAAAGTTGAAAATCTAACGGAAAGATTTCTTAGTTCTCTGGATGAAGTTTGAACTGAGATGTTCAGCGGCTCTAAAAAGTCTTCACACTGGAGTTGGTGAAACACTTTCCAAGTAATTTTGACTTGGGGAGGTGTTACAGTTGATGTTTTGGACAGAAAATGTGGAAATGTCATCCTATGAGTTCATAAGGAGCACATTAAGCAGCTGTCTTTCTGGCATGGCATACGGTTGTTAGCTTGCTAGCTTAACTCAGTTGCTAATGGAGCCACAATTAATTCATCATATGAAATGTTTCATTGTTCATCTTAAATAAGCTGTAGCTAACAAAATATGTCATCTTTTTCTGACAGAGCAGCTTTATTCAGTCATGTCCATTATGTCTCTATTCCAGATCAAACATAATAATAGCTATTAGGTGTGGTAGAAATGAGGCCGAATGAAAAGTTAATTGCTGATTAAATCACATCAGCCTTTAATGGCAGCGTTGAACCTGTGAAGTTACGTTGAAGTCAGGAGGTCTTTCTCCTCTTTTCCTTCCAGCTGCTGCTGACCCTTTAACCTTTCTGCCTCAGATGTACACACCATCTAATCACAGCAGACGGGGTCGCTGGCCCGAGATCCAATAAAAAAACAATACAGGGATAGGGGACTGGGTATGGATTATTTTTCTTTACTTTTAGGCAGTAAATTGAGTTTTATGAAATTCAGAAAAACCCAAAATTCTTTTTTTTATTTGCACCTGAAGAGTGTTCAATTAAACGTGAGAAAAGTTTTTTATTTGAAATTCTACGATAAAATGGCATTAATAAAAACTGATTAAATTAATTAGCAACAAAATAGTTTTAACAGGGAGCAGATGGAGCATCAAATTTAGGAAGAAGTGACCAAAGCTGATGGGGCGGGGGGGGGGCTAGTTTAGTTCTCAGTTTTAGTTTCTTTGCGTAACTGCTGTTGGTTGTTGCTATGGCAGCAGACGGGGGTAAATTGGTTGCTTCTTCTTTCTTTTTCTCGTGTTTCCAGGACTTAGCCAGGAGAAAGCAGAGGCCACGACCCCTGCTGGCACGCTCTGAATGAGAACAGAGCTGAAAAAGAGCTGGAAAAACCATGCTGGTGCTGCTAAAATCAGCCCAGATCCCAGCCTCTCAAACTAAACAGTGTGATACCATCACCGTGCATCACCTAATGCAATCGCTTCTTAGTCCAAATTTTTCTTTTTTTTCTTCTTTTAGCAGTTTATGCATGTGTGGCTTGACGATGGATAGTTTCCAGAGTGTGAAACAAATCAACGAGTTATCAGCAGGTGGGACTGGGAAAGGTGGCGACCAGCAGAAAACAGACTAAGAAAAGGTCAGGAGAGTGATCGCAAGTGTAGCTGAGATAAACACAGTCATTGTTAATCTTACATTTGATGAAAAACAGTCAGATGATGTATTTTCTGGTTTAAACAGCTCAGTTTTAAGGGCTTATTTTAGGGGTTATGCTCAAGAAAATGTTAAAATTAAAATGCAAAACAAAACTAATTGGAAGATTGTTGTTTCTATTCATTTTTCACATGTACAAAAGGTTTTCTTTTTCTCTTTTTCTGCTTAATACATCAGCTGGATTTTCTTTATATACTCTTTTTGTTGTGCTTTTAATAAAATACCAGAATCAGCTTATTCTTTGTGCACACAAATAAATAATTTGCCTTTGCTTCTATTTGTTCTCAATGTGAACACATTTTATGTATAAATATAAAAAAAACTAAACATTTCAGTGGGCTTTTTACGTGCTTTTAACTGTTTATATTAAGCTTTAAATTAAAACAGCTGCAATAAATGTTATTTCCATTCTGTTGTTTCTTTTGCTATCTTCTGTGAACCATTGTAGTCATTTTCTTCTATTTAAAAGTTTCCATCAGCTCATCATGGACATGAATGGTTTATTTGAACAGTTCTTTCCCCATCATTTAATATTTGCACAGCATAAAGCTGCACTGATTTTTATCACATGCACACATTTGGATTTACAGCAGATTTCCTCTAACCAGGGTAGACTGAAACTTCTACATACTTCAGCCTGATCCCTTACCACTCTTTGTGCCAGAACTGGTAGAGATCATCTGAAACGGGTTGGTTTCCTGGTTTGATTGAGAAGATCATTCTAGAAGCCTGATGTCAGCCTGCATGGTAACTCCTACAAACTAACTTCTTGTCATTGATGCCTAACAGCTCAATATGTTTCTAATTTGACCAGGTAACATATGACTTGTGCATGTGAGCAGCTGCGAAGCTCAGATTTTGTTGCTGGGGCGTCTTCCTCTCGGGTATTTTGATTTTGGTGTTCCAGCAGTTTCCCCTTCATGTCAGGGTTGAACCTTTGTGGTTCCTGTGTCATTCCTGTACATCTGTAACTAATGTCCTTCCATCTGAGGGGGTCAGGTTGGGTCTTCTTCACAGTTGTGTAAAGAGATGTTCTTGAAAACTGAAGTGGTTTTTGAAGAAGAAAAATGACCTTCTGTGATCAGAAGTTAACTGGCTTTGGCATTTTTAAGTCAGCAGGCACCTGAGAACCTTCTGGCCCACCTGTTAAAACAGATGTAGGTTTATGCATATATACATTTATATAAATCTATAAATTTATTTGTATTATTTTGACCCAGTTTGGACGACAGAACTTCTACAATAAATGTAAATTTGTGCACCCAGTTCTTCTGTTTAAAAACATCATTGCAGTTTCTACGGTTAATTAATGTCTCTTTTTGTCTCCAAGAAAGAAAATGTTCTTTGAGCTCCCAGAACCTCATTTGACATGTGCTGGTTTCTCTACAGTCACAGCGGAGCTTATTGGCTCTGGTGCGGGAATTAACTTCCAACAAAACGTGTTTATCCGTACCTTACAGGTGCATGCAATTTTTGAGGTGTCCCTCCTTCCTCCATCCCTCTGTCCAGCTATTTCCACCCTCAACGTGTAATGTCAGGTGGGGTCTGCCCCGCTGTGCGGACGTCTCTCTGATCACCGGCTCCAGAACAGTGTGTGGGAGCAGATATGTCATTATTTAGCTGCCAGGTGGCTGCACTGAAATCACACAGAGCACATCAGTGCCGTGATGCGGCTCCCTCATCTCCAGCTTTAGGTTAGCCTTCATATTAAAGGCATCCAGGTGTTCAAACGCTGTCACATTTGTCTAAATACAGGGATTATGTTGGGAGTCGGGGTGGAGAACAGGTCTGTCACTGATGGCAGGAGGCACAGACTGGTGGAAGAAGGGATGAATGCTTTCATGTAGGTGGCCTTTGCAGACCGGTACCAATCTAGAGGTTGCTACCAAAGTGGACAAGTATTCTACTACATTTCTCTGAAAATGTATTTGCCCCCTTTTTATCATAATAAAATGTTTATGGTCTTCAAACTAATTTTAAAATCTGAAAAGAATAACCTGAGAAAATAATGTGTATTAAGGTAAACACCTTCCAAACCATCCTGACACTCTGTGAAAATATAATAGCACTATTTTGTTTAATCATTAATTAAATGATTAACCACATTTTTGGTTCAGTTTTACCAGCTCCTCTTACGCCTAATCTGTGGAACTAAGAAATCACTTAAATAGAACCTGTCTGACAACATGAAGTAGACTAAAGCTCTCACATTATGACCTAATCTAAAGAAATTCAAGAACACATAAGACACTGACATCTTTCAGTCTGGAAAAGGTTAAAAAGTAATTTTAAGGCCTTGGGCCTCCAGAGAACCACAGAGAGAACCATCATTCAGACATGGAGACAACTTGGAACAGTGGAGAACTTTCCCAGGAGAGGCTGACCTACTAAAATTACTTCCAAGAGCTCATCGACGACTCATCCAGGAGGCCTTGCTGCCAAAGTTAGGTCAGGGGTCATGAATTCACAATAAGTAGGAGCGACTGGCCAAGAGTTCCAAGGCCAGAACCACTGCTAACCCAAAAGAACACAAAGGCCCGTCCCACATTTATAAAACACACCTTGACCTTTGGAAAGATATTCTGTGGACTGACGAGACGAAACTGGACCTTCTTGGAAGGTGTGTCCCGTTACATTTGGTGTAAAACTAACACAGCATTTCAGAAACGGAACATCAAACCTACAGGCAAACATGGTGGTGGTAGTGTGATGGTCTGGGATGCTTTGTTGCTTCAGGACCTGGAAGACTTCCTGTAATTGATAGAACCATGAATTCTGCTCTCTAGCAGAAAACCCTGAAGGAGAATGTCCAACCCTCAGTTTGACCTTAAGCTCATTTTCATTTGGGTTATGAAGCTGGAAGATGATCCGGAGCATAAAAGCAGCACCTCTGAAGGACTCAAAAAATCTTTATGAAGGGGCCTAGTCAAAGTCAGGACCTAAATGCAATTGACATACTGTCGCATGAGCTTAAACAGGTCGTTCATGCTCTAAAACTGATTAGTTGTTACAAAAGGTTGACAGGGGCTGCCACCAAAGGTGACACAACCAGCTGTCAGGTTTAGGGAGCAATTACATTTTCACATAACCCCTAGTTTGTTTGGATAGCTTATTTCCTTTTATAAGTGAAATTGTATCTTAAAATGTCTCTTGTATTTACTCAGGTTATCTGGTTACTGGATTATGATATTCAAACAGTTTTTCTTTGGATCTGAAACATATGAGCACTGGTCTGATCTACAGGGGTTGGACAATGAAAGTGAAACACCTGTCATTTTAGTGTGGGAGGTTTCATGGCTAAATTGGACCAGCCTGGTAACCAGTCTTCATTGATTGCACATTGCACCAGTAAGAGCAGAGTGTGAAGGTTCAATTAGCAGGGTAAGAGCACAGTTTTGCTCAAAATATTGAAATGCACACAACATTATGGGTGACATACCAGAGTTCAAAAGAGGACAAATTGTTGGTGCACGTCTTGCTGGCGCATCTGTGACCAAGACAGCAAGTCTTTGTGATGTATCAAGAGTCACGGTATCCAGGGTAATGTCAGCATACCACCAAGAAGGACGAACCACATCCAACAGGATTAACTGTGGATGCAAGAGGAAGTTGTCTGAAAGGGATGTTCGGGTGCTAACCCGGATTGGATCCAAAAAACATAAAACCACGGCTGCCCAAATCACGGCAGAATTAAATGTGCACCTCAACTCTCCTGTTTCCACCAGAACTGTCCGTCAGGAGCTCCACAGGGTCAATATACACGGCCGGGCTGCTATAGCCAAAACTTTGGTCACTCATGCCAATGCCAAACGTCGGTTTCAATGGTGCAAGGAGCGCAAATCTTGGGCTGTGGACAATGTGAAACATGTATTGTTCTCTGATGAGTCCACCTTTACTGTTTTCCCCACATCCGGGAGAGTTACGGTGTGGAGAAGCCGCAAAGAAGCGTACCACCCAGACTGTTGCATGCCCAGAGTGAAGCATGGGGGTGGATCAGTGATGGTATGGGCTGCCATATCATAACATTCCCTTGGCCCAATACTTGTGCTAGATGGGCGCGTCACTGCCAAGGACTACCGAACCATTCTTGAGGACCATGTGCATCCAATGGTTCAAACATTGTATCCTGAAGGCGGTGCCGTGTATCAGGATGACAATGCACCAATACACACAGCAAGACTGGTGAAAGATTGGTTTGATGAACATGAAAGTGAAGTTGAACATCTCCCATGGCCTGCACAGTCACCAAATCTAAATATTATTGAGCCACTTTGGGGTGTTTTGGAGGAGCGAGTCAGGAAACGTTTTCCTCCACCAGTATCACGTAGTGACCTGGCCACTATCCTGCATGAAGAATGGCTTAAAATCCCTCTGACCACTGTGCAGGACTTGTATATGTCATTCCCAAGATGAATTGATGCTGTATTGGCCACAAAAGGAGGCCCTACACCATACTAATAAATGATTGTGGTCTAAAACCAGGTGTTTCAGTTTCATTGTCCAACCCCTGTATATTATATTGGCATGTTGACACTAAGAAATTATAATTACTTATACCTAGACTCCAGTTTGATATCAGCTGGACCCAAAGAATTTCTATTATAATTTTAATAAGATTTTACATCTTATTTTTAGAGTTCTTGAAACTAATTTATTACTGTCCTTAAATACATGATTTACAAAAAGCAGTAAAGTTGTTCAAGTGGACAACAGCATAAGGAGGAAATAGCAGTCCTCATTTAGGAAGGCATACAGGAGGAGACACGAACAGACAGGCAGTACAGTGACAGAAAGAAATCAGAAAGTGATGTTGAACCCCAGGATCCTTTCACCCTTGACCTCTTCAGTCTGACAGCACCTGACCCACCATCCATCTCTCCAGGGTCATTCCTCTGCCTCCTCATCCTCTCATCTAGAGGGAGACAGCACAGTTTAAAGGAGAAAACGCTTCAGCGCTGACTTCACTTTGGATCTAATCCAAGCAAAATCTAATATCTAAAGCCTAAATAGTTGTTTTACTTTCAAACCAACAGTTCACTATTAACTATCCTAAAATATTAAATAAGAACTAAACAAAGCTTAAAAATGTGACATTTCTTATTATAAGTGCGTCACTCCACCAAAATTGCAAGTGTTAGTTTTACTAGTTTTGCTAGCAGTTGTAGCAAAATTAATGTCTCACCAAATATTGTTCAAATAATAATAGAACCATGTAAATGTTTTTATTACATTTTAGAAACAGTCAAAACAAACGTCAAACATTATTCATAACCTTACAGTAAACAATGGAAAAATCTTTACAGGCATTACAGCAGTCAGACCCTTTTTATAATTGCTGAGAGGCTTTTTGCATGTTTCCCATGACATTTAGATGAAGATGATGATCTCCAAGTCTGGTTAGAAGGCCTCCTTGCCACCACCCTAATCTTTAGCTTCTTCTACAGTTTCTCTTTTTGAATCAAGTCAGATTTTATGTCATTTGAATCCATTAATTTATCGCGTTTAATCCAAACGGCCGATGTAGAAAGAAGCTGTTTAGATAGAAAAAATAAATAAATGTCCTTCAGATGCACAAAAAATGTAGTGCAAACCAAACGATTGTATAAGAATAAACATACAGGTTTTGAAAACCCCCACTGTAGACCGTAAAGTACTTTTTTCTATTTAATAGACAGTACAAACGTGGTTCCTACATTAATGATATCCAACAGCAACAACTTTTTCAGTTTTTATAGATGACTGTAAAATAAATCTTTACAGTCTAGTATAAAAAAAAGTCAAACATTGGAAAAAATAACTTTTTCTTTTAATAAGCCTTTATGTTGTAGATATATACTAGACCAAATTATAGGAAGTTAAATAAATGTCTTAACAGCTAAAGCTACGGTAGACATCGCAGTATCAGAGGCGATATAAGGGAAGCTATTTGCATTTTCAGTGTTGAGTTTGTTTCTTGGCCTTTTTGACACTTGAAAATAATGGGAGCATAAACGCAGCGTCTTTATTTAGTCGGAGTGTCAGAGAACAACACTCCACCATGTAGCGCTCACTGTTCTTTGTGCTGCACTTTAATACTTCCATATTGTGCCGCTAATTCCAAATTTCACACCTTTTCTCTGGAAGCCACCTCTGTCTTTGTTACTCGGCTTCCGTCTCAACCTCAGAGACAAGAAGAAATGAGTTAAATCTACCTCTAAGAACCTTCTCAGTTCGACATTAGCAGTCGTCATCTGTCTCCTGAACAATACTCGGAGCACAATTCACAGCTACAACTGGAGCACGCTTTGTTTACCATGCAGCTAAACATTGTTCCATCAATAATGGACTCCAAACACAGAATCAGGCTTTGACTTGTAGGTAATCCTGAATGTTTTACAGAGGATTTTTTTTCCTCCCATTTTGCTTTGTTTTATTGTCTTTGGAGCATAATTAGAGTGTGTTCTTCATTTGTTTTAGGTTTTAGGAGGAACATGGGCTCGGTGCCTCATGGATGTAACTCCAGATGCTTTTTTTTGTCCAAGGTATTTGTGGAAGTGCTGCTCGAAATCCTCCAGACAAAGACGACAGATATGGTGGCAAAATTATAAGCCCAAGAAAGAATGAAAACAGATGAATTTTCTGTGATGTTAAACTGGAAACAAGATGAAGTCCAAGTATTAAAAAAAACATGGCATCAACTCATTTATTTCGTTTTTTAGGGTGCCGTTTTCTGCTCCTCAGATCAGATCGAAGTGAAGACAAATTGACAAATTTACGTTTGACAAAACTTGGCAAATCGAGTCCGACCTCGACCAAAGTAAACGCCGTGCCACGGAGCGAGAAAAGAGAAGAAGAAAGAAGAAGAGGAGAAGGAGGGAGATGGCAGATTTTGGGCTCTAATGCCAGCCTTATGCGTCTTTTAGTCGTTTCCGCCGTCGGGGCTTGGCACCGGCGCAGCATTGTCAGCAAGCCAACAAAAATCTGCAGTGGCTGCCGCATTTCAGTCTGAGCCCGGCACACACAGAAAACACACCGTGACACACTGTTCGCCGCGAGTCGCCGTCTTTCGCTGAACAGAAGCTTTGTGAAAGGAACATCTTAAACTTGATTCGAATAATAAATAATTTACGGGAATTTCTCCCTGACTTTCTTCATTTTCTTAATGTCGCCCAAACCCACCATTGATGGTTTTGGAGGAGTGCTCCAAGCAGTTGTTAAAGTCCTGCTGCTTGGACGGCCCCGAGGTGTGGCCCCTGTTTGTCGCCTCGTTGTTGTTTGTGTTGTTTGTCTGCTGATGCCAGGGTGGAGGAGGGGTGAGTGGCTGCTGTGATGAGATGTGGTGAGTGTGAGGTTGGTAAAGGGGGGCCAGCTTTAGAGAATGAAGGTTATTTGGTAAATCAGGGGGGGGTGAACTCTTTCACATGAACTGGGAGCAAATTTAGGTGCCAGAAGCTTAATTTTCATTCTATCCGTGGTGTCCCAACCAGACAAAGACCTCTGGTTCTCCAACATGCTGGCTTATAAAATCTTTTAAACCTTAAATTCATCAAATATTCTTTTTCCACATTATTTAATTATATAATTTCCTTTAACAGTTTGATCTCACAGCAGTTTTTTGGGCATTGTAAATATTTGTTTTTGTGTAACTTTAGCTTCAGCAATCAGTGGCCCTCCTGCTTTTTTTGTGTCATTGACCCTCATTCACAGCACATTTTTTGGATGCATTATCATTGAAATTTGATTTTTTTTCTTTAACATTTTGTTGTTTCTCAGAGGTCAGAAAAATAGAAAATGGTATTGATTTCCCCTAGGTATGGAAATATATATATATATATATATATATATATATATATATATATATATATATGCGACAAACTGTGAACTGCACACAGGTTTGAAATAAATATACACACACATAAATGCGCACACACACAAATATTTGTTATTTATGATGTGGACTGAAGTTTATAATGGAATTCATTGTTAGGCCTAGATTTGTAAAAAAAAAATTTAAATATGTTGATACAAAATATTTTTAAAGCAATTACAGCTGGAACAAACAAGCAAACAAACAAACAAACAAACAAGCAAACAAACAAACGCCAAAGAAAGCTACTCATTGTGGTGTAGATTTAATACTCAGTACTATGCTGAATTTTACCACATATCTCATGCTTTATTTTTATTAGCATTATTCTATCATAGTGGCAGTTAGTCTTTGAATGCTGAAATAGGAACAAAAATCTGTGTCCGTTTTAGGCTCCGTGTTTCATCTTTCATGATTCCTACTCATTTTCCGTTCCAAAATCCCAAATTTTTCTAACTGAAGTTTCCAGGATTTCTATGATATTTGAGTGGTGCAGATCATTGTATCTCTTTGCCATCCCATATCTTTGGAGTTTTGGTTGTTTCATACCAATTGTTTTTATATCAATTAGTTTACCGATCAGTTTGTACTCACCTCATTGACATATAGCCGCCTAGTTGACTTTTTATTTCAACATGTAATAGGACTGTGTTCTGACTGCCTTTGTGTTCACATGTAGCCTATTGCTTGCAATAAAAATATGTTTTTTTGTTTTTGTTTTTTTTTTTAAAGACTTTTTTTGGCACTAGAGGCCTTTATTTTTGAAAGTAGGCAGACAGGAAGGAGGGGTAAAGAGAGGGGGAGACATTCGACAAAGGTTGCTGGCTCCAGGACTCGAACCCGGGACGGCAGCTTCAAGGACTATAGCCTCTATATGTGGTCGCTCGCTTAACCCCTACACCACCAGCGCCGCACCCAAAAAAAAAAGTTATTTTGAAAGAGAAAAATTAATAATGTTTAGTTATTCTTGAGTTATGCATCCATAATCACCTACATTGCTTCTTTACTCAGAGGTTTCTTCACTCGTTTACCTGATTATTAGTAAAAAATATTTAAATAAATAGTAAAGGTGTTTCTTTAACTAGGAGGAGGAGTGAATGCTGCAAGTCACTGACTGGATGCAATCTGCTGGGTTTCCTTAGACAGAAAAACTTTTTATCCAATTTGAATAAATAACTGAATCTGACTGAACTGTTCAATGATTACGATTAATTGTTATGTATGAACCTGACTGTTGTGAAGAACCTTGAGACGACATGTGTTGTGAATTGGTGCTATAGAAATAAACTGAATTGAATTGAAATTAACTACTCTTTTATGTCATACACATGTAAGTATGTAAGGACATATGTGAAACATGATAAACATGTCGGGATGAAATGTTAAGCACATAGGTATAAAAAGGAAGTACCAAATGTTGAAGGGGAGAACCGGTCCTGAGCCCGTTCAAATACAAACAGTGTCTTCAGTTGAGGACCATTTAATGTATGTTTAAAACAACAGGAACCAACTGGAGGCAGAAACACAGTAAATTTATTGCCATTTTTTTTTTAAAGTATCTTAGTTTTATCTAGTTTTAATAGACCAAACGAGCGGTTGTTGGTTTGTGCAAGTCTGCTTTTTAGTCGCTGAATGTTTGTTGTCTTATTTACAATTAAATTAAAGTGAAAGCAAAAGGCATGGTTAATGAAGAAAAAATTATTTGTGTTGAATCTAAAATGTTTCCATCTGCTTTAATCACCTGTGCTGTCTGGCCAGCTGTGGTCGCGGGCCAAACAAAATCCTTCCAAGGGCCTGAAATGGCCCCCGGGCCACACTGCAAACACCACTGCTGTGTTTGGCTCAGGATTTTATTTTTTAGTTTCTGGATGAAGTTAAATCAGCTTAATTTTAAAATCAATATCTACTGTTTGACTTGTCCGATCTTTGCTGAATTATACACTGAATACATATTTTTTAAAGCACAGTTTTCTGATCGAAAACATACATTTTGCTGTTTTAATGCTGTGTTTGACATCTAAACCAGACCTGAGAATGAGAAGATCTAGAAACCAGAAGGTTCTCTGTATTCTGTTACATGACGTTTATCTAATCAATACTTTGGATCAACATTCATGTTGTGATGGAGCAAATAAAGGTGAGGAGTTTTATCTTTTAGATCAGAGGAACATTTGTTGTTTTTGTTTTACATACATAAAGATAATATAAAATGTTTTATTGCTTCTGAACATTTTTGGTGTTTCCAGGCAAGACCTTTTTGTTTCTACACACAAAGATCAATTCAGCTTTGTTCTGTAGGCTGTTTTTAACACTGATTAACAAGTTAGACCTCTGGCCTACGACAGCTCTTCCAGCAGCCTAAATAAAGATGCAAAATAAAACCAAATTATCTCATGAAAGGGATGTTGAACCAGTTATATTTATGAACACACTCATACCTTCACATATGTCCCAACAGTCCAATCAGCTTATTGTTAAAACTGGTCCATACCAGCTGTACTGAATAAAACAATAAAACAGTTTTACAAATAAAATAAGTTTTTAAATAAATCCTGATTAAAATAAGTGGTTCCCATTTATAACTTAAACTTGTGTTTTGTACAAATATTGTAAATTTTTGATAACTTGTTTTCCGACAGCAGAAACAATACAACGAAGCAGGATTTATTCATTCAGATTAGGCACATGAAACAGCCATGACCTCTGAAAAATAAGCAGCAGCCTCCCAATCAGAGGTCAAACCAGCTGAACTCAAGAAAACCCAGTAAAAGAAACTTGTCACCAACTACACCAGGATGGTGTTTCGTCTTAGTGAACATGTTCTTCAACTTGTAAAGAACATGCAAGAAGGCTCCTTCAAAGTAGGTTTTGCATACTTTTTCAATGATAAAAAAAATCCACTTTGAAACAGGAAAAGTTAACGTTAAATCTCTGAACTACGTTGTGTTTAAACATCACACTTATTTTCATCGTCCACTTATTATAGGGAGATTTTTAACAAGTAATTCAGTTTCTACAGCACAAAAAGACACAATTTACTTTATTTAACACAAGAGGCCTTGCATCTGATTCACAGTGAAAATACATAAGTTGTAATTTTGAAAATGTTAAGAACAGAAATCTTAAAAGTGATATTTTCAGCCACCGAAGTAAAACATAGAGGATAGCTTGTAGATTAGGAGTTTTACAAAAAAGACATTATACATATTTTTATTTTTGCAAAAATAAATCCACTTTAGGGCAGAAAAAATATTTAACACTTAACAGCAATAAAATGGGCTGTGCTTGATTTATGAATGCAGATAATGCATGAAACAACGTGACCTTCAAACAACGTCCAGGCGACTCACGAGACACACCACGAGCTTTACTGAGGAAAATTTACATGAAAAAAAAACCCATATAAAACAGAACAAAATTAAATGTACAGTTATTTAGCTGCAGTGTTTAAACACCATAACTGTTTATGAGAATGATTTTAAAAAGGACAAAATGCAACGTAGAGAAGAACCGACAACGTGACCACTGAACAAAATACTGCTGCCTCAAAGGGATACAAAAGTTAATGTAGATCATAAACAGGTTATATTAAAATAAAGTGTTTATTAACTTTGATAAATAACATGTTATATAATGGTATTAAAAACGGGAAAAAAAAGCCTTGTTTAAACACCAGACTTGTTGTTGATGAGTATATTGTTATGAAGCAGCAGATACCAGATAATAGAGCAGAATTCACAGCATTTATAAATGCAGACAAAGAACACGAACAAAGTACCGTCAGCTCGCAATGAAACGGTACAAACCAGTTCATTAGACACTTAAACACAGACTAAAACATTTTCCTGGCTTTGATCATATATATACAGTGCAAACATTTCACAAGAAAGCACAAAATTAGTGCTGATAATTTTGAAGTGAAGAAGAATTGGAGCTGAGGTTGAGCGTGATGTTTTGCTAAAGGTAGAAGGCGACAGATGTGAGATGGATGCCAGGTCTCTCAAGTTGTTCTCGACGCTCGTATACATTCATCTGTTGTTTGATGTATTCACTCGTTCCGGTGCCAGGGAATCAGTGCCTGCTGGGATTGCAGGGGGGTCGTGATGGAGCCGGTGGTGCTGGCAGTGGTGTGTATGTCACGAGGAAGACTTCTCTGTTAGACGACGGTTACTCATCGACTATCTTATGTGAAATTGAAGATGATCTCCTTTAAAGACGTTACGCTTTACACGCAATGACATTGCTGTGGAGATGTATCCAGATCCTTGAAATGCAGCCCCAGTTAGATGCTGTTGGTGTCTGTTAGAGTGTGTGTGTGCGGCTACCTCTCAGACTTTGTGGAAACTTTTGGACCGGTGCCCGGTGGTGTCATGGAAACGCTTGAATTGCTCAGAATGATTCATGTCGGCTCGGTCTAACCCTCCCCCAGCACACTCTCTGCATTCAGCAGCAACTTTAGCCCTTCTTCCATTTTTTCCTCTCCTCTCATCCTTGCCATTCATCAAATTGCACTATTAGTCATATATTTTATTAAAATGGATTCATTATATGGGTGTCAAAGAATATCATTTCTTCCGAGTCCTTTCTCTCCCACTAAGAAAGAGTTAATGTTTCTTCTAAACTCAGGGGCCAAAAGGAGCTTAGGCATTTACTACTTGAACAAGACAATCTTGTCGTTTTCTTCCTTTGGCATCTGAAAAATCTGAAACATATCCAAGATCCGATCGCTGGCAAATGTGACTGACGCAGTCAATCACCGTAGAGGAGAAAGATAGAAGAACATGGCCGGTAAAACACCTGCATCTTTTCTTTTCTCCATCAACAACAAAAATAAATTCAAATTAAACTAAACAATTTTAGTGAATCCAGCAATTTCTGGAACAACAGTGCTGGCCAAAGTTAAGAATATTCTACATTACCACTTAAAAATGTATTTAACAAATGAAAAACATTTGAAAAGCTTGTATAAAAGGATCTAATATTCATTCGTTTGATTGGACCAAAAAGCATCTGCAAAAAAAAGATAAAAACTAAAGGTTTTTTATTTATTGTTACTAACATGTGGACAGCTAGTAATTTAAACTAGCTTTGTCTATTTAAAATCAGCTCAACGTTCTCAACTGTCAGTGTATATTTGGTAAGTGAATTTTCTCATTAGAAAACCATAAAAGAAAACAGGTTATTTGATCTTTCATTTACAAATATAATGTAATAAATAGAAATATGAGCCTTTTTTGTGTGTAAAAAAATAAATGGACAGGCATTTTTATTTGGTTTGATTTTTCATGTTCAAAGTAATAAAAACATAAAAGTAAATATTATTAGCCCATGCTGTCATATTCTGACACCCTGTTTACGCTTCATCTGGTGATGTCATTGCCCATATATGAATGGTGTGTTTTCAGCATCAGGCTCACAAACAAAGAGACATTTTTATACTCATCTAACTAAAACCTGATCACAGTTTTTATTTCTCTGGTGTTAAAAAATCAAACTTTAATGCGTACAGAGGAGACAGCGCCACTGCTTTCAAATTACAAAACAGCATGCACAAACCAAACCGCCAAAACGTGGAACTAACAAATAATTTCAGAAACGGATTAAAAGTCAGAAACCCTTGAGAGGATTTCTAGTAGAACAGACGGATATCACGGTATTGTTCCTGGAGGTGAAGAAGTCCTAAACCTATTGGTTATTTCTTATTGGAGCCATAGAAAAACTCATGCAGAACTGAGTGTTGCTGTTATTTATAGCATCACTTATGAATGCTTTTAACCAAACTCTGTCATAGAATACAGTGATCTAGAAAAGTTATAAGGATTCTCCATGAGGAATCCTTGATGCTATCCAGGAATGTTGGCCCTTAATAGAAAATTAAATAAAAAAAATGTTTTATGGAAGATAAAAAGAAAAGGGAGCTTCATTTTCTCCAGATCAAATTAAATCCAACTGATCAAGTTATAAAAACCCATATGTATCTGTTTTATTACAACAAATAAAAAGGCGGGATAGAACAAAAAAAGAAAAGGAGAATTTCTACTGGTTACTCCTGGGTTTTAAAGGTCCAAAACCTAAAGGTTTCTGCTTTTTGGAAAAGAAATCCACCGTCTACTCGGCTAATGTCTTACAGGCAGTTACTGGCTTTCTGTTTTCTGCTGACCTTTGTCAGTTTATCACCTGCCAATGAACCAGTTAATTAAAAAACTCAGTGAAAATGTTAAATAATTTCAATGACCTTTTAAACTTGTCAGTTTGACATCATTTCAGACAGAAAAAAGAACTGCTGTTCTTAAACTAGCCACCAGTCTTAGTCAATATACTGTCAGGATTAAATGTTGAGGTTTTAAATCCTGGAAGCCTGGAATCTATATTATTGGTTATACATTACAGGATATAAAGACCAGTTTGTCTTGTTTTTTTTACAGAGTTTTTGTATGAATTCATCCTGGATAAATACAGTACACTGAAGTGAATTGTATTCTTAAGGGCATTACTATTATATTTAAAAAACCCAACACCAACAGCCTCTGCTCCAACGCTTCAACATATAAAGTCCCATAATCCTTTAGAAAACACTTTAATAAAACTACGCAAGGCTGATGTTCAGGAACCTCCTTATAAAGCATCCAGTGGGTCCTAAAAGTGTCAGTTCATGCAACACACAGTGGTGTAAATTCTTCCTAAGAGAAGCTGGAGTTTCTTGTTTTTTAATCTAAAATGACAAACAAAATACGAAACTACTATATAACTCGGAATAGTTCAGAATATTTAGGAACTGTTGATTAATAAATGAGGCGGCATGGCATGGTGGTTAGCACTGTTGCCTTGCTGCAAGAAGGTTCAGGATTTGTTTCCAGGCTATGGCTCTTTCTGCATGTTCTCCCTGAACATATGTGGGTTCTCTCCAGGTGCTTTGCCTTCCACCCACAGTCCAAAAACATGACCGTTAGTTTAACTGGTCTCTGTAAATTGGTTGTTTGTTCTGTGTGTCTCAGTGTTGCCCTGTGATGGACTTCTAACCAGTGCAGGGTGGAGAAAAGCACCTGCCCCCCTGCAACCCCACAAGGATAAGCTGGTTTAGGCGATGAAGGAGGAGTATTAAATTTGGAAATTCAGGTTGTCCTTTGATTTTATTAAACAGCTCTGACTTGTACCAGTATTTTACCAACTAATCCTTCTATCTCATCAATACCGACCACAATTAACATTACCAAATTAATGTCCCAAATTCCTAAAGCCCCGTATTTCAGTATGAGTGTTTTCTTGGCCCGGTATAAGAAGATACGATGCCACAGGAAAATTATGCTGCAATCTTGTCTTAATTGGTGATTGACACTCAACATAAACTAGGGATGCTCTACCCCTGCGAGTGCTTTGGTAGAGAATCGGTGAAAAGGTGCAGTGTAGAGGATTGCGTTTCGATCTTCAGTTTTCGCTTCCTTGCATCAGTAAATCTTTGTTTTTGCAGGGTCATTTCTGTTTCTTATATATACTCTTTGTTAGAAAGGAGGCAAAGATTAGCACTGCTAAGGAGGCAGAGCGTGGGTAAGGCATCTGTCACAAAAAACAATGAGGTAAAGAATGGTGGTGGCAATAAAACCAGCTAACCAGCACTAACCAGCTAACTATACATTAGGACAATTGGGACAACAAGATGCTGTAAATGGGGAGGGCAGCCTGAACACTTCGTTGATCCCGATACACACACACTATTCAGAGTCAGAGCTTTACAGATACAAATCACACTATTCAAAGGAAAGACAGGAATTCATGTTTCACAAATGTCAATCTTCTCACTTTTGGACCCTAATAGCACACATTTTTTAATATGCCAGCATACACAGCAAGACAAGGAAGCAGTGTGTCAGGTTTATGGGGAGGGTCTATTTGGGCTTCCCTTTGGAAATACTAATTATATAGAATCAAGTCGTCTTTGGAGCCCTATGCTGCCCTTTTTCTTACAAAGGGGTTTTGATTTATTTTTTAAAATGTTTCGGTTGATAGAAATTGTCAAAGTAGCATCCAGTTTGAATTGGAAAATAGATTGTTTTTCCAGCAATAATCTTTGCAGGATCTCCATATAAACTTTTTAAAGCTTTGGGTAACAAGGTTTCCAAGAACAGACCTAATTTCCATCTCATTCAGATAAGTGACTGTAAACAGAAATCTACTCAGTAAAACCTACATTTGACATATCATTCAGCATCAGTATTATTGTGAAATATACTGCTAGAATTTGGAAAAAGGTCAAAACTTGAAAAAATCCAGAGTTAATATGGTCTGTTAGGAAGCGGTGTCATGATATCTAATAGCCCAGCTGAGCTTCCTGTTTCCTGTTAGCGCTCAGCTTGTAATGGAGCTGATTTGTGTTTCCTCTGTCTCTCCGCACTGTGGATTAGCAGGGATTTGGTCCTCCTGGCTCACCGACTTCTCTATGGGCTTTATAGAGCAGAGTGGCTTGAATAAAGCCCCCTCCTCCACGTTCAGTATCTCTGCAGTCCGCGTGCTGACCGAGTGGTCGACTTCGGCTATTTGTTACCCATCAGTGAGCCTCTTTGGGCTGGTTGTCTGGGGAGAATGTCATTTGGGGTTCTTCAGAGTTCTGTAAAGGTTAGCAGAGAAAATGCCAACCACTAAAATTTGGCTGAGATATTGGGGAGTCTCATTTTTTCCTTTTGAGATTTAGAGGCTTTCCCCTAAATTCCCAAAGTCGCGCAGGTCAAACATTTCTACTGACGGAGATCATTAAGCTGTAATGGCCTCATGGTTGGAATTAGCTGTAATATCTGGTTATACACCCGTATAGATCTTCATGTTTCAGTAGATATTGTACCCACAACTTGTTGCAACAATTCAGCTATTACAGCATTCATTAGTAGATCTGTTTTATTCTAAATTAAACTGAAGGATGTTGCATTAAATCTAAGCCTAGTGTAAGTGTAGTAAATTGGTTTTACCCTTAAAGACCAGAGTGACTTCCTATATCTTAGATGTTTTTGGGAACACCGCCAACTTCCAAAACATTTCATTGAAGACCACAGCAACTATGAAGGAAACATAAGTTCCACTTTGTGGTGACTTCTCTGGCAGAGGTGCCCACATACCTGCGATGTTCCTGAAAGCAATTTCAGTTTCCTTAAGAAATAATTACTCAGACGTTTTGTAAGAACTGGTTTCTATAAGTTTTAAATCTGTGTTTTTGAGGTGGTTTCTCCCCTCAAAATAGATTCTGGTTTCAGGTCAACTTGACTAATATGAAAGCAAATGTATCTATTTTAGAAACCAAAATGCATTGATTTTAAGGGAAAGGGTTCATTAATAATCTGTGTTTATTTTAGGAGGCTGGCAGCTCTTGATGAAGTCCAGTTTAATACTCCTCGTCTGAATCAGGTTTAATCAACCTGAGAGATCGATCATATTCTCACCGTATGACAAGCTTGACCAAAATCCCCACAGCTTCACGGTGTTTACAACAGTTTACGCACCAAACGTGTACAACATCATCTAACTGCTTTTATCTGAAGCTGCTAAATCAAATAACCTTTTAATTGTTACAGTTGGAGTAATGTAATCTGTAATATTTAGTCATACATCAAGACATTAAATGTAATTGTAGTTTTCAGGTGTTAATTTGTACTCTTTGTTTTAATGTTGAGTTTTTAAACTTTTATATTTTTCATAGAGTAATGAGTATTAAAATATGTCTAAATATGTCATCCTTGTAAGTGAGCAAAAGTGGCAGCCTTGTTTTAGCCAGATGACCACCAGTGCTCAGCAACAGGTGGAGGAGGGGCAGCGCTGAGTTACTCTATGCTCCAGACAGACAGAAAACTCTGCTCACTCCAGCACTTTCTCTGGCCTTTAATTTAACTGTAAAACCCGAATGACAGAAAGTTGTTGTTCTTAAACAGTTCTGAAAGCTCGGTAAACCTGGACCCTGGTTTCTGTTCTGGGGACTAAAATATTTAAGGGAACTCTGCAACTTAAGTAAGATAAATGCTCAGTTAATATCAACCGAGTGTAAGTTGATTTTCCATATATTTTTTTATTTAATGTCTACAGAGGAAAATAATTAAACATTTTTAATTAGTTTTCTATTTCTGCAGACATGAAAGTACTTGGATGTTCTGAGAAATGTAAAATTCATTTATGGGTCATAATTCAGGTTTTCAATTATTTTTTTAAAGGGTCTCTGAAAACTAATATTCCACTTTAAAATTATTCATGTGCTTTGTATTGATTTTTTAAAATAATCTGTGGACTCCACTGATTTTTTTTCCCCCATCAAGTAATAGATTTTGTAGGTAATAATCCTTCTCCAAACTCCGAAAATATTTATGTATTTTATAAAATACTTTGTGTTGTCAGAGGATGTGATTTTCTGGTGGACCCTTCCCGTGCAGCTTCGGCTCCGACCCCTCTCCTCTTTCTAATGCTGTTCTTTCTTCAATGGCCAAATTAAAATACCGAGCATTTTTATTTGTGTGCTCGGCCGGAGGAGAGGATGGACCCTGAGAATTCACCGTGTTGGGAATGAAGCACAGAAACATCTATTTCTTTTAAAAATCTTGATTTAAAAATATTTTAATAAAATTCAATGGCTCATTTTGTAGCAGAGTCCCTCTTTTTTTTTCTGGCAACACTGGGAGAGGCTGGGGACTCGTTGTTATTGTGTGTTTAATAGCTATTTATGTTCATAGTACAGTATCTTTAGTAAATAATGTACATTTGCAGATTTATTGGATGTTTATCTTCCCTAAATAAAAAAACAATACAAACAAATATATTTAAATGAGAAATATAAGTGAAGTAAAACAAATGAAATCTAATTTTACGGCTGTAATTATTTTCCTGATCTAGAAATCAGTGTGAGCTGACAGGATTTAAAAACAGCCTGATCTCGTATCTGTTACTGCTTCCAAGACCAGCAAAAAAAAAAAGAAATAAAAACAAAAAAAAACATACGGACGTAATTTTTATTGTCCTTCAGAAATCCCAACCGGATAGTTTCTAGTGCATCTTCAGACGACGTGTTCATGTGTGTAGTTTCCCATGGGTGTTTTCACTGCCTGCACATGTGTATGTACTCCAGGTATCTTTACACATAAATGAAGTGCTGCTCGCTGTTTTGCGATGGGGTATTTTTATTTAAGGCAGCTGTGCCAGAAGGGATGAAACTCCTGCCAGAGCATCTCCCACCCCCTCGTGGTTCTGCTTCACAGTCCCAGAACTAGAGCTGGATGAAGGCCTCCATTTTCCACGTAAACACTTTTCTTTATTGTAAGATGTTTTATTGAAAGTCATTTTAGTCTCATTAGTTTTTTTTGTTTTTGTTTCATTTGTTGAACAAATTTGCAACCTTCATGTCTAATGTCTAGGGTTAGGGTTAATCTTGAGCTCACATTTCCACTGAACATTTTCTGGTTAGATATTTCAGGTTGACATATCTGGTTTAGGTATTTTTTAATCTTAACATGATTTATTTCATAAAAATAATGAGCAGATTTATAAAGATATTGTAAACTAGCTGATTTTTCACTTCAGCAGCTTCAGCTTGTGAAGTTTTGTGGTTTAATGACAACTGTTGGGAGACTTCAGGCTGGCGTTTTCGGTAAACGTATGAAGACTCTGCCTGCGTCCCGTGTGGTGTGTGAGCTTGTCTGTGAATGGACGAGTTTCAGTAGGGTATAAATATAAATACATAAAATATTCTACATATTTACATGTGTGTGAGCGAGAGAGCGCACATCTGTGGCAGTAATTTCCTGTACTTTGTGTGTGTGGGGGTGTCTTTGTATATGTGCCAAACTGGTCCAGCTGGCATCGGTTGTAGCTGAATCTGAGGCCTGTGTTTTGGACACACACACTCTCTCTCTCTCTCTCTCTCTCTCTCTCTCACACACACACACGGTCGACCACATTCCTGTTCTATACGCCTGTAATTATCAACCTCTTCTGCATCGACTACCACGTTGGCATGCATTCAGCGCTGGTCTATACACGCCTGATTCCAGCCCTGCAACACGCTTCATCCATTTCATCCGCACCGACAGCAGAACGTAATTACACACTAACTGCGGTTTGATATTTAGACTGGCTGCAGATTTAAGGTTTTTTATCCAAAAAAGAAAGTCTGCGTGGTAAAAATAGTAATCGTCCCACAGCTCAGAGAGGAGGGGAAGCCTGTTCAGGAGCTGGAGAGGAAATTAGCTTTGTTGTCTACGCACAACGGCAGCCGGTGCGTTTCCAGAATTCATCAGACTCCTTTTTCACAGCGAGACCCATTGAGTTTGGGTTTAAAAATAAAGGTTCTTATGTGCTTATCAATCCCTGGCTTGCAGTTAAAGGTTCTGGACATCTGATTTTAATCACACCAAAGATGTTGGGTGAAGTCTGTCAGATTGATGAAACATGGATCAGATGAACGCAGACCTGAAAGGAGAGACGTCTGAAACCCAAAAGCAACTCGAAGCTTCGAGATTACATGAGGGAAACTGAAAGGTGTACATTCCCTGTTGTTATATTTTAATGTAAATATGTTTTTATGTATCATCCCTGTAAAACAGACTTGATTAGAGTTCAATTTAACTGTGATGAACGGGTCTCTTTCCGCCCATTGAATGCTGGGAAAGACTCCAGCCTCTGGTTACTTGGGGAAAAGCAACAAAAGAAACACACTGGAGGAAAAAACATGGAAATGTGAAAACAGTTTTTCCTTGCTGGAATACATTTAGAATATTATAACCACTAATTTAGTGTATTTTATTGGGATTTTATGTGATAGATCAACACAAAGTAGTGTTCAGTGATGTATTTGTACTGAAATTATGGATGTTTTTTACAAGACGGAGGAGTTAAAGTATGTTGGTGTCTTGTTCACGAGTGATGGAGGCATGCAGAGAGGTGGATTGAAGCTTCTGCTGTAATGCTCTGGTCTGTTGTGGCAATAAAAGAGCTGAAGCAAAAAACTAAGTTCTTTATTTACTGGTCCGTCTACGTAGAACGGGGCCGGGTGTTGGTGTTAAGAGGGTTTTCTTCCTGGACATTGATCTCTGATCTCTGGAATATATGGATATTATAGAGTTGAACCAAAAACACAGTTTTTTTATTCATCTTTTGTTACTGTGTTGTTGCTGTTGTAAACTGTAAAACAGCTCTAATACTTTTCATCGGTTGAAGTTTTAAAGCATCTGAAGCTGATCCATGACTGGAGTAAAGAAAACATTCGACTCAGTTTCAGTTATTATTCGAGGGTCGGCTGTTTTCTGGATTTGGTTTGTGACGAGTGACGGTTGCTTAGCGGGCGCACTAATGAGTCTCTAAAGACAAACACTCGTCCAGTGAGGCTCATAGAAGAAAAAATAACAATATTCTGAATACAAAAGGCTTCATAGTTGAGGCGGTGTTATATATAGTTCCCAGTTTATTCAACATATATTGCAGAGGAGATCAACTCTTCCAACATGGTGTTATAGTTTGTGTTTGGCTGAATTTATAAAAAAAAATGAAATCTGTAGCTAAAAGAAAGCAGAAAATCAAAACGTTTGTTTCTTGTGATTCTCTTTGATTTCTGTATGGATCGATGCGTTTCATCCAGAACAGAGGTCCGTTTCACTCAGCTGGGAGATCAGAGAACAGGAAAATAGACCAGAACTAGCTTTGACCGTTTTCCACACAAATATATTAATAACTTCTCAAAGCTACTGTGAATGGATTCTCCTTTTATTCTTTTATTTCTTTCTTTCATTTTTAAAAATCAAACTGATCTGTGTTGGACAAGTAAACCCATCTATATTCAGACTGCTTCATTGTTCATTATTAAATGGCACTTCAGCTTTAATTACTGAAACATATTACCTATATGTTCCAGAGAAATTAACTTTCTGTTTCACAAAGTCTCAGATAACTGTAACTTCAAGGAAAGTAACTTCTATAAAATGAAGCTGGAAGGTACCGGGTAAATTCTATAAAGTACCAAGTCAGAAGTCACCTCATAAAACAGTTCTCTCTTCAGACGCACCCAAGAAGTCCCACAAACAAACCTATTAGTGTTTGCAATGTAATCTGTAATTTAGGAAAGGTCCTTTCAAGATTTGGGAATTAACCTGTAAGTTTTGTTGTAAAATGGGGAGTTTTATTCTCTTTCCTCCCTGTGTACCACCGGGTCCGTTTCTCTCCATTTCCGAGACCCAACCAGTAAAACCAGCAAAGTATTTACCTTGTGAAATAATGAGAAATGGTTAAGTATAAAATCAAGATTTAATGCCAAAATCATCAATGTTCAGAGTATACAATTGAACAGATACAGAGTGACATTCACCTTCGGTACCAGGCCCCCCTCAGCCCATCTTAGGGATGAACCGAGACGAGCAAAGAATGGAGAGTGAGTCCTGCTTTTATCTAAGCCTGTTCTTAAACCTCCTAAAGGGTTTCATCCTCTTGTATCAGTTTATCTTTGACTATGTGTTGCATCTTATGTGATATCAACATGTGTTATGTTGTATAAGCTGTAGCAGTGAGCGGTGCAGCAGATAAGCAACAAGGGCAGATATATTTATTTAAGGCAGCAAAGAGATGATTAGAAAAGGCCACAGAATCAAACATCCATAACAATCCCCCTGTTCAGGTGGGAAAAACCCACCTCACATCAATCAATGTGTCTGGTGCATATGGACCTAAACTAGAATATGGGAGGCAGTTCCTTCTGGCCGTCGCATAACTCCGGCCCCCAAACGGAGTACCAGCTCTCTGGTAACTGTCTGCAGCCCTCGGTGTGTGGACCCCCTCTGTTTCCCATAGAACAGACCTGTGCTGATGTGCGTCTGAAATTTAAATGATTAAAACATCGCGAATAGATAATAAGGCCCTGTTAAAAAATTTAAAACAACAAAAATAATAAAAAGCTAGAAGCACAGCGGAAATGAGCAGCACTGTGTATCATTATATTGTAGACCCTGTTCAATTATCTATTGTAGTCGTCTGGTCCGGTCCCCCTCCAGGCCGCAGGAAAAGGTTGGTCATCCTCCTGGTGTGGCATCCTTGGCTCCCCATTCCTGGTTGGCCTTGGGCAAAGCCTGGTGTTGCATCCTCGGTTTATGGCTGTGATTTAATTTTGTTCCCATTTTCAGGCTGGCTCTGAACAATGTGTTTCGTCCTCCTCTTCATAGCACAGTATCATAATTTCTCCAACACTTTGGTTTTATGTTCTTCCTCAGGTGCTTTCTGATTTCTCTGAGGTTTCCTTCGGAGGACGTCTCTCCCTTCCTGCTATATGATCTGCTGACCTTAGTCTTGCCCTCATCCAGAGTTTGTTTCTCCTGTTGGTTTTTTGGTTGGAGCCTCCTGTGTTTTATGAGACAAAAACTTCACAGCAGATTAAAATCGTTGAACATGTCAGTTGTTTTCTCTGTGAATCCAGACTGGGTTCACACCCCGACTGAAGAGAGGAGGTGAAAGGTCAGGGTATGGTTCTTCCTGTCAGCAGCTGATGGGGAGTTAAACCCATGAGCTCAGTGGGTGATCATCTGATGTAAAACATCACCAAGGGCAGCGCATCCAGACACTTCATTTTTTGATTGTGTGATTATCTCTCTCAGCCGACCTGGTGAAAGTGTCAAGCACATCTCTACATCCTTTGACTCTGTTGTCAGTACGCATAAAATCAATAACAATGTCCTTTAGGGCTTGTTGGGAAACAGGAAATGCTCCAATACCTGTTTTCATGAGAATCTTATATGTAGATAATATAATAGTCATCTATAGTATTTATATCATTTACCATGAAGGTGTCCAGTGTTTTGGACAACCTACTTTTCAAGCGCGTTGATAATTTGATTATATTCAGTTTTCAATTCAATTCAATTTAGTTTATTTATATAGCGCCAATTCACAACACATGTCGTCTCAAGGTTCTTCACTAAAGTCAGGTTCATACATTCCAATTAATCGTAATCATTGAACAGTTCAGTCAGATTCAGATTCTGTCTAAGGAAACCCAGCAGATTGCATCCAGTCAGTGACTTGCAGCATTCACTCCTCCTGGATGAGCATGTAGAGACAGTGGACAGTCACTGGTGTTGACTTTGCAGCAATCCCTCATACTGAGCATGCATGTAGCAACAGTGGAGAGGAAAAACTCCCTTTTAACAGGAAGAAACCTCCAGCAGAACCAGAACCAGGCTCAGTATGAGCGGCCATCTGCCACGACCGACTGGAGGTTAGAGAGAACAGAGCAGAGACACAAAAAGATCACAGAAGCACTGATCCAGGAGTACTTTCTATGGGAAGGAAAAGTAAATGTTAATGGATGGAGCTCCTTTAGTCGTTTCATCTAGAAAGAAAGAACAGATAAACTCTGATCCAGTTTTCAAGGTTAGAGTCTGAAAGAGAGCACATAGAGTTAGTTACAGTTAAGCTCAGTCAATCGCCATGTCTAGGAGAGAGAAAGGGTTAAACACTAAAAGACAGGACCATGTGCATCATCTGTAGAAGGTGAGCATTAAGTTGTTGCCAGCAGAAGCTTGGATGATGCTTCTCTCCAGAAAGGTGTCACAGGTAGACACAGAGCCAGGCCAGGTGTAGCTTCTAGGAAGAGAAAAGAGAGAACATAAAGTTAAAAGCTGAAATAACAGCAAATAATGCAAAATTGGAGAGTAGTGTGAGAATGTAGCGAAGAGGGTGAAAGTGGTCATTATGTCCTCCAGCAGCCTAAGCCTATAGCAGCATAACTACACAGATAGTTTCAGTTCAGATTATTTAGTTAAACGGCGCTTATTTACAACAATGTCGTCTCAAGGAACCCCACAAAGGGTCCCACTGATGGTCATTGTTATACTAAAAACCACAATGATTGGAATATCTCTCTCTGTCAGACCGATTATAACCATTGGAAAAGAGAAGGGGTCATACAGGTAGCAGAAATGGAGGGTGTGTTTACACCTCAACCATAACTGAGCCGGTTTAGGTTAAACCTGACTCCCCCTTACTCCATCTAACAGGGAGGGAGGAAGGCTCCCTACTATATTTAGGTAAATTATATCTACCTAAATTAGACCTTTAGGGTCCTTCCCCGTAACCTCTACCCCCAATACTAGATAAAAGTAATTTGCATATTCTGTACAACCTTAACCATACCATTATTTAGTTATTTATTCCTGTTAAATATTTGATCTCAGTAAACAGGCATTCTTTCCCCAATATATCCATTTCCATTTTTCCATCCTATGATTATTATTTCTTTTTGTTTCTTTCTGAAGTCTAAACATTGAAACATTGAAACATTGAAACAGAAATTTAGACAAACACTTAAGACACACAACACCTGCCAGCTTCAGCCTCCCCTCTTAAAAAAGATTGGGCGACCAAATCTTTTAACATCAAATTATTCAACCAGAACCCTATGGCAGAATGACAGGTTCTATTTGGTTCTGTTCCCATCCCAAAGAAAATTTAGATCCAATTTCACCTCAAGAAAATTCATAAGAAATGTAAGTTTTCATCCTCTGAAACTAAAACCCAGAAAATTGTTTCAACTTGTGAGCATCTGAACACATCTAGGGAACAAAGACATTAGAGAAAAACACTTGAAAAACAAAACTTGGTGCACTTTAAAACGTTCATTAGTTGTCTGAACACAACTATGAATCAAAACCTAAAACAAATAATGAGCTCACAGAAACTAAAACACACCATTGAACCTTTCACTCATACGGCTCACATCATTCATCTTTCATACCTTGGACCTTCATTCATTCCTGTCACACTCTTCTCAACCACACGTTTTCAACCCTCAAACACAATCTTTGGATTCCTATTGTTCCTGAACCCCAGAGATCTCATGTTCTAAGTAATAATGTGTCAATGGACCCATTTGTCAGGCTGGTCCCGGCCACTTTTTCAGGTCTTCTTCACCTGGGAGAAAAATAAATGTTTAGGGTAGGAAATATAGTGGGACGACTCTTCATCAACCTTTCCAGAGAAATCATGAGTATTGTGACCAGCAATGCCTGAAAATAAACAGTTTGATCATACAGTACAACAAATTAGCACGAACAAGAAATCACAAACTTGGGTAGTGAAATCAGCATTTTTCTTTCGCCATCTTCATTTCACAACACATAATCATATTTATACATTGTTATTTCTATTATTATTATATACAAAGAAGACAAAAATAAATGACATTACAGTCTTGCTGTGTACCAGCTTATTAAGGAGTAAAAGAAGATAAAAAGTAAATAGATTAGTTATAAACCGAATCATTTCGTTCAGAAAAAGGAAAGTATAGCCTACCTTTGTAGCACCTGGTGGTCTGGCACAAAAACTATGGATACTTGGCCTCTAGTCACCCTTTTGCAGCATCAAGTAGTGAAAGTTGGAAAATGTATTTGTACTTCTGCCTACCTCAATAAACCCATTTATGCATAAATAGGTATGTATAATCCACCAGGGATTTTATTGATTTTAATTCCATCAATTAAATCAGTTCTATCATTTATTGCAACTACCACTTATATGAACATGAACTCTGCATCTGTGTGTGTTGTCTTATTTTATGTCTTGGTGTTAAGTGTATGTGCCATGTAGTTGCTATGCTGGTGGTTGTGAGAGTGTGTTTGTGGGTCCTTGACAATGTTGTAGGTATTTCTGTGATTTTTTTATTTTTATTTTTTGATTCGTATTACTGCTGTTTATCTTCCTGTTCTGCAAGGACACTCTCAAAAATGAGATCTATCTATATTTTCTAATGCAGTAAGTCCTTATTATATTTAAGAGTGGGGTCACTAGTTTTTATTAATTGCTATTATTCTAATAATGCTAAGTGCTAATTTCATTGGTTCTAGTGCTTATTTTAATCTCTTTCCATACCTCAATTGGTTTCTTTTTATGTGTAGGATTCAAGAAGGGTCAGAATACTGTGTTCATTAAATTGTGAATGTAAGTATTAAATGTGAACCATAAATACCATTTTTAAAATCTGGTTCAATTACATTTAACTGTAACTGAGTCCTGTGGAAAAAACTCACTCCTCATCCGTTTGGAAGGCTCAATGAAATTGATGAACACAAAAATGAGGAGCATGTTAAGGGAAATACCCTGTAGTTTCCAGAAAGTAGCCCATTAATCTTAGGAAAGTACTGTGTAAGTTCCTGCAAGTAACCCGTAAGTTTCAGTGAGGGTCTCTTTGGTAAATTACGGGTAAAAATATCTGTTCTGGAAAGTTCCCTGCAAATTCCAGTAAATACCCTGTTTATTCTTTAAAGTATAAGTACAGGTAACTCATAATATAATCTGTTTCCCTGAAGTTACCTGAAAGTTTCTAAAAGAATCTACGAGTCCCAGAAAGTAAGCTGTAAGTTTTAGAAAAGTGTCCAGTTACTTCTGGAACACAATCTGTAAGTTCCAGGAAGATACTCTTCAAGTCCTGGGAACCGCTTTGTTCATGTAAATCCTGGGAAGTACCCTGTAAGTCCATAAACACACCAGTTAACAGCACAGTACCCTGTAAGGTCAGAGAGGTACCTCATAAGTCACGGACATTGAGGGCTGGATTTCAACAAGTGATAATTCCTCAGAATGTCCTCTGGTTTCATCTATGTTTGGTTCTATAAAAAATAAATTAGTAAGTGTATGAAACTTCATGCATATAAGTTTCACGTCTTTCTGCACAGCAGCAAGTAATGAATAACGTGTGAAAGACAGTAACTACAAACTCTGTTGTCTTTTTCTCATCTAGGTAAATCGGAGAGGAGTTCTTACTCGTACGGCAGGGAGTCCAACCCACACTGCCATCAGGTCAGTGTGACTTTAAATTGTTCTTTTATGAGCGCGCAGCGGGTGAGTCGCTGGGCTTTATGGCTGCTTTGCTGCGTGTGAAAGTGTCTCTTTTAAAGCAAAGACTGGGTATGATCGGGGTCTTGGTGATCCGTTTAACTGTTCTGTCAACCTCCTGAATAACGACAAACATTCTAAAATAAGTACGGTCCAGTTAAAGTCCAATTTGTCCCAGTTTCAAAAAATAGAATCTGAAGGAATCAAAGTCGGTTCATTTTAATTGATTCCAAATAATAAAGCTCATTTTCAAATGGTCACCCAGTTCATTCCAATTCAGTCTTTTCAATTAGGACCCAAATAAATCAATTTGTTACCTCGTTCCATCCAACTCATTCCAAGTAAGTCTAATTTTATAAAGATTTTGTCTAATTCATTGCAGTTTAATAAGGTGCAAATGAATCAAATATTTCTACTTCAGTCCATTTCAAAGCAATTCATTCTGGCTCAGTTTAAGCAGCTAAAGTCTAAATGAATCACAATTGGGTTCATGTAAAAATATCAAGGCAGTTTTCTTTAGTCAATTTCTAAAATATCATTAAATATTTTCTTGGAAAGAAACTTTTAATCTATTGCAATTCAGTTTGTTTCAGTTCTGCAAGGAGTGTAGATAAATTACAATATTAATACCAAATTCATTTCAATGCGTCCAGTTTTAACCAGCTGTAGCCTTTGCCTTTCAGATGCTTTTATATGCATTTAAAGTTGCTTCTTTCACCTGTTTATTAAAAGGGGTTGACAGACAGACACAGAGAGACAGACAGAAACAGACAGACAAACACAG